>NC_048588.1:26715981-26965981 GCF_013265735.2 Oncorhynchus mykiss
TTTCTGCTGCCAATGACTGGAATGAACTGCAAAAATCACTGAAGCTGGAGACTCATATCTCCCTCACTAGCTTTAAGCACCAGCTGTCAGAGCAGCTCACAGATCACTGCACCTGTACATAGCCCATCCAACTACCTCATCCCCATACTTTATTTATCTTGCTCTTTAGCACCCCAGTATCTCTACTTGCACATTCATCTCCTGCCCATCTATCACTCCAGTGTTGGTATATTCTAATTACTTTGCCACTACGGCCTATTTATTGCCTTACCTCCCTTATCTTACCTCATTTGCACACACTGTATATATACTTTTTCTACTGTATTATTGACTATGTTTGTTTATTCCATGTGTAACTTTGTTTGTGTCGCACTGCTTTGCTTTATCTTGGCCAGATCACAGTTGTAAATGAGAACTTGTTCTCAATTAGCCTACCTGGTTAAATAAAGGCAAAATTTAATAAATAAAAACACACTTCACATACCTTGTAGCCCTCCCGGAAGGGACAGTAACTATGGCCGAGAGCTTTTGAAGCACGAGTACTACAGGCAATGTGTTGGTAGATCTTTGGTAGCGTTTTCCTCAGATTTGCTTAGTTAAAGTCCCAAGCTACAATAAATGCATCCTCAGGATATGTTGTTTCCATTTGGCACAAAGGTCATTGTAGTCTTGACTTTGGTATTATTTTGTGTAGCAATGTTTTCTAGCTAGCCAGTCAGCAAGTCTAGAGAGGGCGAGATCATTGCATTGTGGGTTTTGGAGTAGAATTGAGCTGCAACAGATTTTCAAAAACTATTTTCTACCAACCTTGTTATAATGACAATTGTTTTCACATATTCGTGTTATTTAACGCTTTAGCACTGTTTATCATAGGAATTAGTGGTTTGAGGTGGATTATTCCTTTTATGCAAAGATGGGTCCAAATTGTCAGCCCCTAATAAGGCAGCAAGACCTTCTGTTTCTGTGAGTTACCAAAAAGAAATATCCCTTGACTACCATTTCCCAAGTCACGTGAGGTTGACTATGTGGGACGTCAACTGACAGACTGGCCAAGACCAGTATGACCACAATTTCTTTCAAATAAAAAAACCAGCAGAGATTAAATGCAGATTTTTAAAGCATCACAAATCTGAACTTTTTCAGAAATTATGCTGGAGTCTAAAACTACTTGCGTAGTCAGGGAAGTAGAGGATTTACCCTGCTTCAGTGAATTAACGGTTTTCCAGAATGTCGAGGGATCAGTAACAGTCTGCCATATAGCGCTAAGGA
The DNA here is from genome assembly GCF_013265735.2 of Oncorhynchus mykiss. Lineage (NCBI taxonomy): Eukaryota > Metazoa > Chordata > Actinopteri > Salmoniformes > Salmonidae > Oncorhynchus > Oncorhynchus mykiss. The sequence goes on from NC_048588.1 coordinate 26,717,251, forward strand.
AGTAGTTTGATTTGGCCTGTTTAACGGAGGCAGTGCATCTATTTCTTAATTGCCTAAATAGCTGCCAATCAGCTAAAGAGCCAGTTTGTCTAGCCTTGATTTGTTTTTGTCAAAAGGAGGTCTGAGGGCACCATGGATTTGTTTGGTTTTTGAACCGGAGTTGCTTGAAAGGGCCGTGTTTATCAGCCTGAGTTAAAAATGGATGAGAAATTCAAGAAGCCAAACAAGGTCTGGTATGAGGCTAGTAGAAAAAAGCTCTGAATAATATAGATAATGAAGGAGAGAATGGGGAGAGAATAACATTTTTTAAAAGTTATCTTCGCAATTGTACGAGGGTCGGAGTTCTTTTCAATTTGGTATCTCTAATGCCAGTAATGGGGCAGTGGTCACTGATATAATTTGCAACACCACCACTATCCAAATAGTAATGGGGATGGTTAGTCAGGATAAGGTCAATCAATGAGGATTGAGTTTTTGAAATGAATCCGAGTGGGTTTCATTATTAGCTGAGTCAAGTTGAACTCAAGACAGATATAATTAAACTGATCTGAGGCATGTGTAAGCCAATCAATGTTTAGATGTCGCTAACACAACCAGTACAGATACCCAAAAGGGTTTTAGATAATACCAACAGCCGACTTCGGCTGGGAGTCAGCAGACCGCAGCAATAAATATATTCATATTTTGGCTTATGGACGCTTACAACCAACAGCTCACACATTTTGGGGACAGAGATGTTAAGAGAGCATGTACATAAATAGCCCCACCACCACCTTTGTTTTGTCTATCACATCTGAAAATGTTGTAGTCCGCAATGGCAACGTCCTTATCTTTAATCAAATTATTCAGCCAGGTCTCTTAGAGACCCAGAACGTCTGGGCTAGTGTCATGCACCCAGACATCCATTAGGTCTAGTTTAGCCATTAGGCTTCACACAATTCTCTGTATAAGTCCAAGTCTTCTGAGAGATTTGAAAGTATCCATGGTGACACGAGTCAATAGAACTTGATGGCCTAGCCAATGGGCTTCCTTATTTGATTCAGAGTTGCAGAACTTAGTAGAATTCAGGTAAATGGGCATAAGGTTACTATTGACAGTACCACATGCTTATGAGCACGATAGCTTAATAGAAGACTATTATTGGCATAGGTAGATCTAACAACAGTCGGTTCCTTGTGTGAGCTATCAATGGAAATTCATTTAACAGCCACAGAAATACTATTCGCAATACCCCTATCAGCAAGCTTTGGTGGAATGATATCGCTGCGATTTAATGGGAGAAAATACCTTTTTGAGAAGCTTGATTTGACCAGTCAATGTTTCAGCATTGCCTTGTTGTGTTTGGACAGGATCCAGGCACCCAGATGATTAGGGTGGATCCCACCCACCTTACAGAGCACCCTCTGCTTTCAAAAGGTGTCAGAGTTGTTTAGAAAATGTACACCCGTGGACCTGCAGTAGTCACGTAGCCAGTTGTTGTGAAGTGCTAGTAGCCTGCTGAAACGTTCATTACCTCGACCCAACGACGGCACATGGCCAGAAATGACTTTTTTTTGTGTATGTGTCCAGCAGAGCCTCAATCGGTTCATCAAAATCCTGTTTCTACCATTTCTATTGTAATTGCCGCTGATTGAGTTCCTGCTCAACAAGCTACCTGGTGGCAACATCTGTTCAGCTGAGAAATCATGTATATTGTTGCTAATCCCTCAGGATAGGACTTTTCCTCTTCAGGTCGGGATGTGGTTAAGAAAAACTGCCTAGAGCGTCCAATTGTCAGTCTAATTTTGCCTTAGTTTTCATACTTCCAATCTCATTAATTGGATTCAGGTGTGTGCCTCTCTCCTCGTCCTTTTTCCCGCTTTTGTTTGTTCCTGTACTTTAAAAATGATGTGGATGAAAACAAATGTAACATTCCACTCATTGGAAAACAGACCGTGTGGCTTTAAACGCCCCCTCTCTTTCCGACCACAACATATGATTACACACACACACACAAAATTGCTCATATGATTGCTCACACATACGCCGAGGTCTACACACAGTGCTAGTTACAGTGGAGTGTGTGTGACTGGAGTGCTAACTGGTCTCCTGGATTTGATCCAGTACTGACCCAACAATCACAAACTAAACTCTCACCCATCCCCACCCCAGGCATGTGTGCCAGTAGGATATCTTAGTAACTGCCTCTGAACTTTTTGCTATGAGCCTGCTACTGAGGAAGCTCTGTACTGGAGACACTGTAAATGTGTACGTGTGGTCAGGCCATAACACTTTCCCAATCTCTCAAATATAGTTAAGTACAATCCGAATGGCTAAACATTTGTTGGCCCCCCAGATGGCCCTGTCTTTGTATGACAGGGACACAAGAATGGACTGGGCTAATGGTACTCATTTCAATCATTGATGGTAGTGTGGAGTCATTCCACCCACTCTAACAGACTCATTGGCACAGGGCCACATAATGGGCATAGAGCATTTGGCTGGGTGACACGTGTGTAACCCTCAGTATCCTGTCTCTAGTGGTATTGTCATGGTAACAGTGTTATCCTGTAGAGGTCTGTGTTATGCCTGTCCCTGAATCACTGTCGCTAACTGATGTCATCCTCTGATGTAGAGGCACTGAGGGACCCTCTGGTAACAATTTTTGTGTTGTGGAGGGGGCGGCAAGATTGGCACTAGTTGCTTGTAGTGCTTTGAGAGCACCATTCACCCAGTCCAATACTTATTTTTTGTGGCTAGCCACTGACCTGTCCTTTTCATAGCAGATGGCTGATAATAGCCATCCTTGGCATTTTCCAATTAATTTTATTTGAATGGGACAGACCGGTAGTCCATTTATCAAGTCATCCTTTCATTTTCCTCCCTCCCTCACCACTCATTCTCCAGGGAAAGCATGTGAACGGTGGAAGGGTCTAGCAGAGCAAAGGCGTGGGCACTCATTGGCGTCACTGTAGACTGGTGGGCACCTCAACTCTGTGTGTGTGTGTGTTTCACACGGGAGTGTGTATCTCAGGAGAATTGGTGGCACTGTGTTCCAGGACATTGCGTGCCACCCCGTCCTGCCTGCCTGCCCTGACAAAAGGTTTGATGACGTGGGGACACTGATACTAGAGTGTGGGACTGGTCCTGTTCCCTTATTTTGACCCCATAGTGTGGCCCCTGGGGTGGCTAGTAGGTGGATGATAATACTCATGCCGTTGCAGTCCCTCTGATCTGTCACGCTCTCTTTTGCTCCCCCTCTGCTGCTTTCAGAAGCTGGATATGAGCACGTAGGAGGCATCTCAAATCCCCCCTTCTCTCTCCTCCTTTTTCTGCATCTCTGCTCTATCTCTTCTCTCTCTGTCAGTGTGTTTGTGAGCCAATACTGACTCCCCAGGGGACATGACCAACCCAATAAGCCAGAACAATCTGTCTGCAAACATCCATCAGGGGGCAGAGACTATGTGTGTGTGATCTATGAGACGGTGTTGCAGCATATTTTTTTTTTTACTCTATTCTAGTTCAAGTTGGATCAATATGGACTATCTTAAGCCCCCTACTTGTCTCTCCCTCTGTCCTTCCCTCGCTCCCTGAACATATGCTTGCCTGCCTGTTCTCCCAGTCCCTGTGTACACGGAGCCCTCCCACATTGATCTCTCGAAGTTCTCCACCGCCTCAGCACTTCTGCACCTCCTGCAAGGGAGAGATAGATGGATGGACAGGGAGGGAGGGAGAGAGACACCTGTTGGGGGTTAGCTGTTGCTTGCTTTTCTTGGTTTGGTGTATATCACAGAGCTTATGGATGATATGAATTCTTGGGCGCACACATGAACACTTGACTGAGCACATCTCCGATAGTTTGACCTTGAAAACCACCAGTTTGCCTTTTCGGTGTATGCTTTACTCTGCTGTGTGTTTTAAGTAGGGAGAGGGATCGACCGAAAAGTGCTGAATATATCTAGCTCTCTTTAGATTATCCATCCATCTATCACATGCGGACACACACACACACACACACACACACACACACACACACACACACACACACACACACACCATGTATACTCTGCTCAATACAACCACATTCCTTTACTGCTTCCTTCTTACTCACTTTAGAGATGATTAATGGAGATCAAGTGACTGAGGGATGGAGCGGGGGAAGATGGGAAGAGGAAAGCGTAACTGATTGTGATAGTAGGGTGATTGATAAGAACGGTCCCTGGTGTTGATGATGTTGATCACCATCACATCTCCCTTCCTCTCTGCTACCCCGGTCACCAGTCTGTTGACATGATGGAGAGAGTAGAACACACTTACAGGAGGGAGACTTAATGAAGGAAAGCTACATGAGTGAAGAGAGAAATTGATGGCGGAATAGTTCATTTGGGAGGGATTGAGGTAGTGAGAGAGGAAGAAGTAGAGGGGGGAGGAAGGGAAAGGTGTAACAGTGGTTCTCAATCCTGGTCTTGGGGACTCAAAGGGGTACACATTTGTGTTTTTGCCCTAGCTCTACACACCTGATTCAAATCATCAAAGCCTTTTGATGAGTTGATCATTTGAATCAGCTGTGTAGTGCTAGGGCACAAAAACAAATGTGTACCCCTTTGAGTCCCCAAGACCAGGATTGAGACCCAGTGGTGTAGAGGGTGATAGAAGGGAAGGGGGAAGGGGGGGGGGGAGAAAGAACGTCACTTAATGAAGGAGGAGGGGAGATGTAGTTAGTTTTATTGGGTTCAAAGGCTGCTCTCCTGTTTGATAAACAGACAGAATATCATTTGATCGCTCTCTGTCTAGAATTACCTCATGATCATTAGCCCTCGGAAACATTCACTCCCAGACAAGATGTTTGTGTGTGTGCTTGTATACTGTGACTGTGTGTGCGCTGCGCTAGTCCTCTGAGAGGTTGAGTGAGCTCCATTGATCTCCTGCTGTCCTCATTTAGATGTGTATTAATCCTCTGAGCCAGTAGTCTCTGCAGACCACAATCCAACTCCATTACCACTGCTAGGTAAATGAGTTGGAAAAGAGTTTAGCCCTGTTCTTTAAAGCCAGTAGTCTCTGCAGACCACAATCCAACTCCATTACCACTGCTAGGTAAATGAGTTGGAAAAGAGTTTAGCCCTGTTCTTTAAAGCCAGTAGTCTCTGCAGACCACAATCCAACTCCATTACCACTGCTAGGTAAATGAGTTGGAAAAGAGTTTAGCCCTGTTCTTTAAAGCCAGTAGTCTCTGCAGACCACAATCCAACTCCATTACCACTGCTAGGTAAATGAGTTGGAAAATAGTTTTTAGCCCTGTTCTTTAAAGCCAGTAGTCTCTGCAGACCACAATCCAACTCCATTACCACTGCTAGGTAAATGAGTTGGAGAAGAGTTTAGCCCTGTTCTTTAAAGCCAGTAGTCTCTGCAGACCACAATCCAACTCCATTACCACTGCTAGGTAAATGAGTTGGAAAAGAGTTTAGCCCTGTTCTTTAAAGCCAGTAGTCTCTGCAGACCACAATCCAACTCCATTACCACTGCTAGGTAAATGAGTTGGAGAAGAGTTTAGCCCTGTTCTTTAAAGCCAGATATGAAATATGAAACTGTTGCCCCGACAAGTTTACTTTTTTTTGCAAACAAACCCAGGAGGGACATCATAACGTGCTCTATTTGAGAGACGTTGAGAGGCTTTTGACCGCCAGTATTACTTAGAACAAGCATGTAGGCTACTGTATTATAACAAATTATTTACGTATCGAGTCAGCTATGAAATGTACAGGAGTAAAATGTAATTCTAATTTACATAGACAATATACTGTGGTGCAACGATCAAGCCGTTATCTGCTTGATCTCTTGCAGTGCAAACACTTGTATGGAGAAGTCGACCCTAAGCAAGTATCCTATATGGTTTAATTATAATATTAATTGGCCATCAAAAGGTTGCAATAGTAAACTCAACACCCTAGGGGAAAACAAGCTACAACTCCAGCTAAGTTCGCAAGTAGGAGCACAAACATTTATTTGGCTGTATAGTGCCACACATTTAGCTAGTGGTGTGTGTGGATCTATTAGCTGTTTGGTGGGCAGCTAAATTAGATATAGCTAGCTACCTTGCTAAATGGCTTTACATACAAATAGACGGCATACCAGTAGGTTTCAGGATTGCCATTGGCACTGTCCACCGCAGCATGGCACTAGTGGTCCAGCTAATAAATAAATATATACTGTATATACAGTTGAAGTCGGAAGTTTACATACACTTAGATTGGAGTCATTAAAACTAGTTTTTTTAACCACTCTACAAATTTCTTGTTAACAAACTATAGTTTTATCAAGTTGGTTAGGACATCTACTTTGCATGACACAAGTCATTTTTCCAACAATTGTTTACAGACAGATTATTTCACTTATAATTCACTGTATCACAATTCCAGTGGGTCAGAAGTTTACAAATACTAAGGTGACTGTACCTTTAAACAGCTTGGAAAATTCCAGAAAATTATGTCATGGCTTTAGAAGCTTCTGATAGGCTAATTGACATCATTGGAGGTGCACCTGTGGATGTATTTCAAGGCCTACCTTCAAACTCAGTGCCTCTTTGCTTGACATCATGGGAAAATCAAAAGAAATCAGCCAAGACCTCAGGGAAAAAAATGTAGACCTCAAGTCTGGTTCATCCTTGGGAGCAATTTCCAAAGGCCTGAAGGTACCCACGTTCATCTGTACAAACAATAATACGCAAGTATAAACACCATGGGACCATGCAGCCGTCATACCGCTCAGGAAGGAGACTCGTTCTGTCTCCTAGAGATGAACGTACTTTGGTGCGAAAAGTGCAAATCAATCCCAGAACAACAGCAAAGGACCATGTGACGATGCTGTAGGAAACAGGTACAAAAGTATCTATATCCCACAGTAAAACGAGTTCTACATCAACATGACCTGAAAGGCCGCTCAGCAAGGGAGAAGCCACTGCTCCAAAACCGGCATAAAAAAGCCAGACTTCGGTTTGCAACTGCACATGGGGACAAAGATCGTACTTTTTGGAGAAATGTCCTCTGGTCTGATGAAACGAAAAGATAACTGTTTGGCCATAATGAATGTTATGTTTTGGAGTAAAAAGTGGGAGGATTGCAAGCCGAAGAACTCCATCCCAACCGTGAAGCACATCATGTTTTGGGGGTGCTTTGCTGCAGGAGGGACTGGTGCACTTGACAAAATAGATGGCATCATGAGGAGAGAAATTATTATTATATATTGAAGCAACAGCTCAAGACATGAGTCAGGATGTTAAAGCTTGGTCGCGAATGGGTCTTCCAAATGGACAATGACAACAAAGTCCTCAAGCCATTTTTATAGAATTGACCTCAATTCTATAAACAATTTATGGGCAGAACTGAAAAAGGATCCAACAAGCCTGACTCAAATACACCAGCTCTTTCAGGAGGAATGGGCCAAAATTCACCCAACCTATTGTGGGAAGCGTGTCGAAGGCTACCCGAAACATTTGACTCAAGTTAAACAATTTAAAGGCAATGCTACCAAATACTAATTGAGTGTATGTAAACTTCTGACCTACTGGGAGTGTGTTGAAGTAATTTAAAGCTGAATTAAATCGTTCTCTCTACTATTATTCTGACATTTCACATTCTTAAAATAAAGTGGTGATCCCAACTGACCTATGAAGGGTCATTTTTTTACTATAATTAAATGTCAGGAATTGTGAAAAACTGAGTTTAAATGTATTTGGCTAAGGTGTGTGTGTGTGTGTGTGTGTGTGAATTGCCAGAAACTCAAGCTAGCAACTTGAACAGACCCACCGGTGTTTTCAAATCTGCCGTCATCAGCTGACGGCCAGCCAGTAGCCAATATATGAACCATGACCACATTCATTTGGCTGCTGAATGACACTTTTATTCTGTATCACTCAACTCTCATTTGTAATGGGCCTATTTGTGTTGTTGATGTAGTTGTGGATGGATTGTGTACAAGAACTTATCAATAACATGCATAATAATTACCTGGAGAAATCTGACTGGCAATTTGTAAACAAAGCTACTGTATGGATTAAAATATATATTTTTATCACTTCGAAGTGACACATTGGCAAATTTAAGCTTTCATTAATCCATTTCAACACTTTATTCTATCAATTTCGAGTCAGCTGCAGGCTGGGCTGGGCTAGCCTGACTAATCACATCTGAGAAGGCCTGCACCACAGGGGGATGTCCTGGGAAACAGTCTGTGTGTGTGCGCGCTGTAGAGCATGTCAGAAGACGGTATGGCAGACAGCAGGGGTTTGATGAGATGTGCTCATGAGGTAGTCTTGGTGTGTGTTCAGCATTAAGGTTGTGTCAACTATGTTCTGTGAGGTAAGATTTAGGATACGTCTATGACGTGTGACTGTCATGATGTTACGGTTATCTCTGAAAGTGTATGTAAAGCCCAGTATCCAGCAGTGAGTTCTCTCTTATGTAATGTGTGTCTGTGCAGATACCCCATGCTGCTGGAGTTAGATGTCATGTTATGATTGCCTGCATGAGCGACCACAGCTGGTGAACTCTGATCCCCAGGCCCACCCCTACAGTTGCCCTATAGAACAGATCTACCACAGCTGGTGAACTCTGATCCCCAGGCCCACCCCTACAGTTGCCCTATAGAACAGATCTACCACAGCTGGTGAACTCTGATCCCCAGGCCCACCCCTACAGTTGCCCTATAGAACAGATCTACCACAGCTGGTGAACTCTGATCCCCAGGCCCACCCCTACAGTTGCCCTATAGAACAGATCTACCACAGCTGGTGAACTCTGATCCCCAGGCCCACCCCTACAGTTGCCCTATAGAACAGATCTACCACAGCTGGTGAACTCTGATCCCCAGGCCCACCCCTACAGTTGCCCTATAGAACAGATCTACCACAGCTGGTGAACTCTGATCCCCAGGCCCACCCCTACAGTTGCCCTATAGAACAGATCTACCACAGCTGGTGAACTCTGATCCCCAGGCCCACCCCTACAGTTGCCCTATAGAACAGATCTACCACAGCTGGTGAACTCTGATCCCCAGGCCCACCCCTACAGTTGCCCTATAGAACAGATCTACCACAGCTGGTGAACTCTGATCCCCAGGCCCACCCCTACAGTTGCCCTATAGAACAGATCTACCACAGCTGGTGAACTCTGATCCCCAGGCCCACCCCTACAGTTGCCCTATAGAACAGATCTACCACAGCTGGTGAACTCTGATCCCCAGGCCCACCCCTACAGTTGCCCTATAGAACAGATCTACCACAGCTGGTGAACTCTGATCCCCAGGCCCACCCCTACAGTTGCCCTATAGAACAGATCTACCACAGCTGGTGAACTCTGATCCCCAGGCCCACCCCTACAGTTGCCCTATAGAACAGATCTACCACAGCTGGTGAACTCTGATCCCCAGGCCCACCCCTACAGTTGCCCTATAGAACAGATCTACCACAGCTGGTGAACTCTGATCCCCAGGCCCACCCCTACAGTTGCCCTATAGAACAGATCTACCACAGCTGGTGAACTCTGATCCCCAGGCCCACCCCTACAGTTGCCCTATAGAACAGATCTACCACAGCTGGTGAACTCTGATCCCCAGGCCCACCCCTACAGTTGCCCTATAGAACAGATCTACCACAGCTGGTGAACTCTGATCCCCAGGCCCACCCCTACAGTTGCCCTATAGAACAGATCTACCACAGCTGGTGAACTCTGATCCCCAGGCCCACCCCTACAGTTGCCCTATAGAACAGATCTACCACAGCTGGTGAACTCTGATCCCCAGGCCCACCCCTACAGTTGCCCTATAGAACAGATCTACCACAGCTGGTGAACTCTGATCCCCAGGCCCACCCCTACAGTTGCCCTATAGAACAGATCTACCACAGCTGGTGAACTCTGATCCCCAGGCCCACCCCTACAGTTGCCCTATAGAACAGATCTACCACAGCTGGTGAACTCTGATCCCCAGGCCCACCCCTACAGTTGCCCTATAGAACAGATCTACCACAGCTGGTGAACTCTGATCCCCAGGCCCACCCCTACAGTTGCCCTATAGAACAGATCTACCACAGCTGGTGAACTCTGATCCCCAGGCCCACCCCTACAGTTGCCCTATAGAACAGATCTACCACAGCTGGTGAACTCTGATCCCCAGGCCCACCCCTACAGTTGCCCTATAGAACAGATCTACCACAGCTGGTGAACTCTGATCCCCAGGCCCACCCCTACAGTTGCCCTATAGAACAGATCTACCACAGCTGGTGAACTCTGATCCCCAGGCCCACCCCTACAGTTGCCCTATAGAACAGATCTACCACAGCTGGTGAACTCTGATCCCCAGGCCCACCCCTACAGTTGCCCTATAGAACAGATCTACCACAGCTGGTGAACTCTGATCCCCAGGCCCACCCCTACAGTTGCCCTATAGAACAGATCTACCACAGCTGGTGAACTCTGATCCCCAGGCCCACCCCTACAGTTGCCCTATAGAACAGATCTACCACAGCTGGTGAACTCTGATCCCCAGGCCCACCCCTACAGTTGCCCTATAGAACAGATCTACCACAGCTGGTGAACTCTGATCCCCAGGCCCACCCCTACAGTTGCCCTATAGAACAGATCTACCACAGCTGGTGAACTCTGATCCCCAGGCCCACCCCTACAGTTGCCCTATAGAACAGATCTACCACAGCTGGTGAACTCTGATCCCCAGGCCCACCCCTACAGTTGCCCTATAGAACAGATCTACCACAGCTGGTGAACTCTGATCCCCAGGCCCACCCCTACAGTTGCCCTATAGAACAGATCTACCACAGCTGGTGAACTCTGATCCCCAGGCCCACCCCTACAGTTGCCCTATAGAACAGATCTACCACAGCTGGTGAACTCTGATCCCCAGGCCCACCCCTACAGTTGCCCTATAGAACAGATCTACCACAGCTGGTGAACTCTGATCCCCAGGCCCACCCCTACAGTTGCCCTATAGAACAGATCTACCACAGCTGGTGAACTCTGATCCCCAGGCCCACCCCTACAGTTGCCCTATAGAACAGATCTACCACAGCTGGTGATGGTGTGTGTGTGTATCTGTATCCCAGCGACTTGCCAGTGTATTAAACAGCTTTCTCTAAGCTGATGTTTTCATCCTCGTCACACACTCAACACACTGACTTTCTAATCTTTATCACGAGAGATGAAATTTGAGTTTTCATCCATATCAATAATGTGATCTTCAGTTTACTTTGTACCATTATCACCACAGTCATATCATTGTCTTCTCATCATCATTGACTTCCTCAAGCTCTACTCTTCTTTTCCAAACATCTTCCCCTCATTTTACTTGCATTTTAGGACTCTTCCTCTCTTCCTTCTTCCCCCCCCTCCGTCTCTAATCTCTGTGTAGTGGCTGCAGACTGCAGTGTGTTTGAGTTGTGAAATTGATTGAGTTAATCAAATTTCTTATGATAAAGCTGAGAAAGTTCAACTCTTAAAACAGCCTAAAAGTCACTTGTAGTGTGTTTCGAGTTTCATCGGCAGGCTGTGTGGTTGAGAGAGAGAGCAGGAGACAGCAGGCATTCTGACTGTGCATATGTGTGTTAGAGGCTTCAGATTGTGTACACACTAATTATTTGAGTCTTTGTCAGGGGACAATATTGTCAATAGCAGTGAAGTGAGAGACACATTTGTCACTGCTACATATCTCTTACTCGGCAATATTGTGAGAGAAGCCAGCTCTCTAATCCAGTAGAAAAACTCCTCATTCATTTCTCAGCTTTCTCTCCCCTAGCCACGTACCCCAGCCCTGTGTCTGTCTCTGATCTATAGTAAGGTTAGAGGGCATTTATTAAGATAAGGACCAAACTGGGTGTGGAGGGATGCTTGCTGATGGCTGCAAGTTTACACACATACACTTTCGCTACGGTTGATTTGATATTCTTAGGCTTTATTCCAATACAGAAATTGATACAGGCCTCTCTGGCACCATGCATTAACCCTCCTCTCGCTCTGTCATGCCCCCCTACTCATCCCCTGTCCTCTTCCCCCTCTCAGTAGGTATTGCCACAGCTGTAGGCTCAGTCAGTCAGTGTTGAGGCTGCTGTGGACAGACTGTCCTGTTCTCTACTGCACTGCAACCCTTGGAATGCTGCTGACACTCAGCTTTTGTGTGTGATTCCCTGCTGGTACAGAGTGGTGCCGTGCTGATGCCTTACCACTGTGCCACCCTGCACCAGCGAGCACGTGTGTAAGAACAGTGGAACAGTGTAGTCATCTGTCCACACCCTCTCAGTTCTCATTTCCAAGGACAGGGCCTTTGTCATCTCATTCCTACTTTGTCTAAGTTCAACATTAGGTAGGTAGAGACCCACTACATCAGTTCCTCACAGACCGGTATTGGTGGCAGCCAGACACCCTCTCTCTTTCCATGTCTTACTCTCTCGTTCCAGTAATCAGGCTGGCAGCGTCATGTTCGATCCAAGGGGGAGACGACAGGGCTGAGCGAGACCAGACTCGCGTGGTGGTGGGGTGGGGGGGATAATCTATTTTCCTCTGTATTGTAGTTAGGTTGACAGTGGTGAGGCAGCAGGGCTGTACAGGGGAGGGAACGGTATGACGGTGTTGTCTATGGAAGTAGGGTTGCACGGTATACTTAAACCTCTGTACTATTTCCATACTAGAACATGAAAAACGTTTCGGTACTAGAATTTTTGGTACTTCTGTCATGTGTCTCACGTCATATATGGATTGATATAGAAATTGAAGATATTCTATTGGTTATTTTAGTAGTTCTACCAGTTATCAACATATTGTTCAATGTAAACAAATTAAATAAAACCCATTCTGGGACTTTAGCTAATAAGCTTTCTTTTTTTTGCTGTGGTTTCGGGTATCGGGTTTTGTTATTGAGTCGTTTCGGTTTAGAATATTGTGATCCTAAACCTGGTATCGAAGTCAAAAAGTACAACATCTGGTATCGTGACAACACTGTGGGACTTTCACAAAACCTACAGCACTGGAACAATGCCATACACAACCCCTCTGTGTGCGTGTGTGCTATTTGGCTGCACTGTCCTAGCAGCCCAGTGGGCAGGTGTGGAGACCTACATCATCAATCACTGATATCCCAGTGTTCACACAGCTGCACTCTTTTACTCCCTCTCTCCTCTCTTCCCTTCCTAATGGCAACATTTAACTTCAGCTCACATGGCAAAATGAATTAAAGTTCTGTACATTCTGCCAACTGCTCCAGTCTCTCTCTCTACATTTCTTTTCATTCCCTTCTCCCCTCTTCCTTTCTAGTCCCATCAACCTGCCACCGTTTTCACCCATACCTCCTGCTGAGCTCTCTTGCTCTCTCTCTCCCTATTCTGTCCACCCTTCCTCTACACCTCTTCCTCCCATCTCTCACGTCTCCTTTCTGTTCCATTCATCTATCACTGCTCACCACTGTTTTCACACACAAACCTCCAGTCAAGCTAGCCCTTTCCTTCTCTCCCTCTTTTTTTACATTTGTTTTAGTCCATATGTCTTGTCTGTTTGTCCTGCTATATGCCCATGTTGATGTGGCACACAGAGAGGGGCCCTTGGGTTGGCATGGTACCCTGGCACAAACACCCAAACCTCCGCTCTGGCCCCCTGCGTTCCCCCCTTCTAATGTACACCTCTTAATTTTACATTACCTCTCTCCTATCATCCATCTTTTTTCTCTCTCAACCCACTCTGTCTCTCAATGTACTCCATCCCCTACTCTCTCCCTCTCTTTTTCTCTCTCATTCTACCCCACCCCTTTCTCTTTCTCTCTCGTTCCCATGATAACATAGTGATCTGTTTGTTCGTCCAACACTGACTCTGTCGAGTGGGCCTCCCCTCCCTCTTTCACTTTCCTCTGTCTCACTCTTTCTGTTATTCCTTCTCTCACGTGCTCTGCAGAATCCCATATTGTATTATTTTATTTTGCTTTCTCTTTTTTTTCCTCTCCCCCTCATAGACTTATGCAATCTCTCTCTCTCTCTCACACACTGTTCTACTCCCTAGGAAATCCTCAACCTGTTATTATGGAGTCATGTTAAGGAAGGTCACTGATAGAGGAAAACACACATCTCAGACTCTCTCTTTCAGACTCCCTTTTCTCTTTCAATATCCCTTTTTCTTGACACTCAGATAAGAGGGCACACTTATCTCTTGTCTGCTTTTTCTTTCACTCAGTCTCACACTCATTTAGTATTTTATTAGGATCTCCATTAGCTGTTGCAAAAGAAGCAACTACTCTTCCTGGGGTCCACACAAAATATGAAACATTACATAATACAGAACATTAATAGACAACTCAAGGACAGAAATATATATTTTACAGAAGGCACATGTAGCCTACATATCAATACGTACACAAACTATCTAGGCCAAATAGGAAAGAGGCGTTGTGCTGTTTCTGTTTATTTGAGCAATATGAGATGGAAGTTCCATGCAATAATGGCTTTATATAATACTGTACTCTTTCTTGAATTTATTCTGGATTTTGGGATTACTAAAAGACCCCTGGTGGAATGTCAGTGTTCTGCCATGGCCAGCGAAGAGCCCGGATCTCAATCCCATTGAGCATGTCTGGGACCTGTTGGATCGGAGGGTGAGGGCTAGGGCCATTCCCCCTAGAAATGTCCGGGAACTTGCAGGTGCCTTGTTGGAAGAGTGGGGTAACATCTCGCAGCAAGAACGGGCAAATCTGGTGTAGTCCATGAGGAGGAGATGCACTGCAGTACTTAATGCAGCTGGTGGCCACACCAGATAATGACCGTTACTTTTGAGTTTGACCCCCCCCTTTGTTCAGGGAGACATTATTCAATTTCTGTTAGTAACATGTCTGTGGAAGGAGATAAGGTGGTTTATTCTGTCACTGTGTGTTACTGTCACACACACACTCCACTTGAGCGCGGCCTAAGACACCTAACTCTGGCACAACAGACTCTCTGTTTTCACTATTACTCGCTTACTCACACGAACACACACGCACTGATTCTTTCTAGAATACACACTCGCTCTTTCTCTTTCTGTCTCCCGCTCTTCCTGTCATATATATATACACTTAAACTATGACAGACAAAATGAGAAAAAAAATCCAGAAAATCACATTGTAGGATTTTTTATGAATTTATTTGCAAATTATGGTGGAAAATAAGTATTTGGTCAATAACAAAAGTTTATCTCAATACTTTGTTATATACCCTTTGTTGGCAATGACAACTGCTGTTGCTGGGCAACACAGACTTTCAACTCCCTCCAAAGATTTTCTATGGGGTTGAGATCTGGCTAGGCCACTCCAGGACCTTGAAATGCTTCTTACAAAGCCACTCCTTCGTTGCCCGGGCAGTGTGTTTGGGATCATTGTCATGCTGAAAGACCCAGCCACGTTTCATCTTCAATGCCCTTGCTGATTGAAGGAGGTTTTCACTCAAAATCTTGCGATACATGGCCCCATTCATTCTTTCCTTTACACGGATCAGTCGTCCTGGTCCCTTTGCAGAAAAACAGCCCCAAAGCATGATGTTTCCACCCCCATGCTTCACAGTTTTTACCAAAAAGTTATATTTTGGTTTCATCTGACCATATGACATTCTCCCAATCTTCTTCCTGATCATCCAAATGCTCTCTAGCAAACTTCAGATGGGCCTGGACATGTACTGGCTTAAGCAGGGGGACACGTCTGGCACTGCAGGATTTGAGTCCCTGGCGGCGTAGTGTGTTACTGATGGTAGGCTTTGTTACTTTGGTCCCAGCTCTCTGCAGGTCATTCACTAGGTCCCCCCGTGGGGTCAAAATGATCACAAGAACGGTGAGCAAAAATCCCAGAACCACACGGGGGGACCTAGTGAATGACCTGCAGAGAGCTGTGAGATCTTGCGTGGAGCCCCAGATCGAGGGAGATTATCAGTGGTCTTGTTTGTCTTCCATTTCCTAATAATTGCTCCCACAGTTGATTTCTTCAAACCAAGCTGCTTACCTATTGCAGATTCAGTCTTCCCAGCCTGGTGCAGGTCTACAATTTTGTTTCTGGTGTCCTTTGACAGCTCTTTGGTCTTGGCCATAGTGGAGTTTGGAGTGTGACTGTTTGAGGTTGTGGACAGGTGTTTTTTATACTGATAACAAGTTCAAACAGGTGCCATTAATACAGGTAACGAGTGGAGGACAGAGGAGCCTCTTAAAGAAGAAGTTACAGGTCTGTGAGAGCCAGAAATCTTGCTTGTTTGTAGGCGACCAAATACTTATTTTCCACCATAATTTGCAAATAAATTCATTTAAAAATCCGACAATGTGATTTTCTGGATTTTTTTTCTCATTTTGTCTGTCATAGTTGAAGTGTACCTATGATGAAAATTACAGGGCTCTCTCATCTTTTTAAGTCGGAGAACTTGCACAATTGGTGGCTGACTAAATACTTTTTTGCCCCACTGTATGAGGTTACAGTCTCAATCTCATTGACCTGACAGGTGGTGATAGGTTGAGGTCTTTTTGAGGAAAAGCTTCAATTGACACAAGTTATGTTGAACAGTATAATAAACAGCTTGCAAGTTCTGGAAAGCTTTAGTGAGAGATGAGGCACAACAATAAATAACAGTATCGGCATAAAAGTGAAGTTGCTCATTTTACGTTTGTGAATAATACAAGACAGCTGAGAAGACAAAGTGCGAGATAATTCATGGTTAACTCTGAACCTGTGGAATGGGGCATGTTTGTTTACTATTTGGAAAAAAAGATTATGAAAGAATTCAGGCAGTTCCACATCAGGAATAAGCTCAATCTTGCGCCAGTCAAAATAAAAATAAAAAAAATAAAACAAATCATGAAAGAAAGCCAAGAAAGCCAACAATATGTCTCTTATGAATAAAGCGTGGGTTTGTGTTAGAAACCTTTAGTATTTCTAACAGCAACCCCAGCACAATGGTCACTTAAATATTCTGTGGTTCGTGGTTTTTGTAATGATTTATGTGGAACGTTTGTGTGTAGCGAAGGTAACTCAGCTAAGCACTCACTTTCGTGTGTGCTTTGCTAGACTAGTCAAGGACCATATCACCTCCACCCTACCTGACACCCTAGAGCCACCCTAATTTGCTTACCGCCCCAATAGGTCCACAGACAACGCAATCACACTGCCCTAACCCATCTGGACAAGAGGAATACCTAGGTAAGAATGCTGTTCATAGACTACAGCTATTAACACCATAGTACCCTCCAAACTAGTCATTAAGCTCGAGACCCTGGGTCTCGACCCCACCCTGTGCAACTGGGTCCTGGACTTCCTGACGGGCCGCCCCCAGGTGGTGAGGGTAGTGCCGTGTCTATGCCGGATTAAGTGATATGACATGCTATTCTTTAAAATAATTTCTCTGTCATTTAATATTACCTGATTGAGCTAATCATGTACATGTAATTAACTAGAGTCGGGCACCACAAAATAATATTTATAGAGCTGTTATCTTCCGAATAAACTCTTAAAGACCAATTAATATTTTACATCAATAGCAGTCAATATTAATCGTCAACTTAATTCAGTCTCATCTAAAAGTGGTAAATTCTTAGTTATCTGCACGAACCCTGGCTAACCAAGTTGAATCAGCAATACAACATTTGGTTTAATTATTTATTTACTAAATTATTTATTTACTAATTACACATACACATAATTAAATCATAACTTGATTACAAATTACGTCATAAAGGAAAACGTCCCTAGCGGGCGGAACAGATATGGCAGCTTGTTACACAAAAGAAAAGGGGCTGGGTTTGAGTTAAAGAGCGGGAAGACTGAGGAACAAAGGGAGAAGCTGTGCTATCGTAAATACAGTATCTTATGCATTCTAAATTACCGCCCATTTGGAAAAGGAAAATGCAATAAATATTTACTCTGAGCTGTGCTTCGGTAGGTTGGTGGTAGATGGAAGGCCATGTTGCCCAACCGAGTCCTTTGAAGAATGTCTCTGCTGGTAATTGAATACATTGTAGTAATGTCGTTGTGTGGTAGACGGGATTCTCTGTCTGTTCCTTCCTAACCCTCGTTTGCAGTGGTTGTTGCTAACTCAACGGCTAGGAGGTATCACTTCTGTAGTGAATAAGAGTTCAAAGTTCATACCATTTGCAACCAAAGCTCACGCTGATGTTGGCTTCGTTCTGTAGTTATTATCTGAACCATTCTGACATCGGACCGTTGTCCTCATGTCCTCGGAACAGGAGGTATTGTCATCAACGGCTTATATAGGAAGGGAGAGGAGGGCGTGTTTGAAAAGTTTTATAGCCCATGTCCCTTCACAGGGTCAGGCCACTGATTTGAAAACCCAAATATCACATTTTAGAAGCTAAAATCACATTTCATCCCATCACAAATAATTTCATATTCAAACATTTAAATTGAACAACAATTCCATGTGAATCCGATAACTCTGAAATGTAGACTTTCCACTGTAGAGTTTGTCATCTTATCATTGATGAGAATGTCTCAGATGACAACCGAACTGACATCATATTCATTAAAGTGGCTAGTGATACATTTATTACATACATTTTTCATTATTAAAGTGGCTAGAGATGAGACAGTATGTTGGCAGCAGCCACTCAATGTTAGTGATGGCTATTTAACAGTCTGATGGCCTTGAGATAGAAGCTGTTTTTCAGTCTCTCGGTCCCTGCTTTGATGCACCTGTACTGACCTCGCCTTCTGGTTGATAGCGGGATGAACAGGCAGTGGCTTGGGTGGTTGTTGTCCTTGATGATCTTTTTGGCATTCCTGTGTCATCGGAACTTGTAGGTGTCCTGGAGGGCAGATAGTTTGCCCCTGGTGATGTGTTGTGCAGACCTCACTACCCTCTGGAGAGCCTTACGGTTGTGGGCAGAGCAGTTGCCGTACCAGGCGGTGATACAGCCCGACAAGATGCTATCGATTGTGCATCTGTAAAAGTTTGAGTGTTTTTGGTGACAAGCCAAATTTATTCAGCCTCCTGAGGTTGAAGAGACGCTGCTGCGCCTTCTTCACCACGCTGTCTGTGTGGGTGGACCATTTCAGTTTGTCAGTGATGTGTACGCCGAGGAACTTAAAACTTTGCACGTTCTCCACTACTGTTACGTCGATGTGGATAGGGGGGTGCTCCCTCTGCTGGTTCCTGAAGTCCACGATCATCTCTTTTGTTTTGTTGACATTGAGAGTGAGGTTATTTTCCTGACACCACACTCCGAGGGCCCTCACATCCTCCCTGTAGGCCGTCTCGTCGTTGTTGGAAATCAAGTCTACCGCTGTAGTGTCGTCTGCAAAATAGATGATTGAGTTGGAGGCGTGCATGGCCACGCAGTCATGGGTGAACAGAGTACAGGAGAGGGCTGAGAACGCACCCTGGTGGGGCCCCAGTGTTGAGGATCAACGGGGTGGAGATGTTGTTACCTACTGTCATGATGTTGGCCTGGGGGTAGGTTTATGACAGTCATTTCCCCCATTTTCCTCTCTCTACCCTACTGATGTTACGTTTGCAAAACCCTTGGTTAACATAGAGATTCTGGGAACATCAGAAGGTGGGGGGAAATTAACTATATTCTGGTAATCCGACCAGAACATATGCGGTGGTACTTAAACATGCCACTTTATACAATGTTTACATACCCTACATTACTCTTTTCATATGTATATACTGTACTCTATACCATCTACTGCATCTTCCCTATGCTGTTCGGCCAGCGGTTATTCATGTATTTATATGTACATATTCTTATAAATTCCTTTACACTTGTGTGTATAAGGTAGTTGTTGTGAAATTGTTAGATTAGATTACTTGTTAGATATTACTGCATGGTCAGAACTAGAAGCACAAGCATTTCGCTACACTCGCATTAACATCTGCTAACCATGTGTATGTGACAAATACATTTGATTTTGATTTGATCAATCTGGGTAGATTTCTCTGGAGATTTGGGCGGGTGGGTGAGTTAATCAACTGGGTAAGATTAATTTAAAATCATCAGACACCGGCTTCAACCAGTGTTGATGTGCCCCCGTCTGTCTGTAATTAAAATAATATGAAAATCGTGCCGTCTGGTTTGCTTCATAAAGGGACTTTGATTTATTACATTTACTTTTACTTTGTACTTTTACTCAAGTATGACAACAGTACTTTTTCTACCGCTGTACTTAAATACATTTAAAGCCAGGTACTTTTAGACTACTACTGAAGTAATATTTGAATGGGTACATTTTATTTGAGTCATTTCCTGTTAATGTGTCACTCACTCAAGTATGACAATTTAGTACTTTTCCACCGCTGTCTGTTTTTCAGTCTGGAGGGTCATGCCAATAGAAATCAATGGTCGTCCAGCCTACTGCCAAGAAGCGGGGTCCAAGTATACCACAGGACAATGGGAAAATACATCTGATTCATTTTTTATGCCCTTGCTTTGTGTAATGAGTGTCTGTGTGTGGGTGGGATAAGGGATGTTTTTTATGGGAGATGAGATTAAAGTGAAGGTCCTCTTATGTGTGCATTTATGACCGTGTCTGTGATAATGTCTGTGTGTGTGAAGTGACTGATGTCGTGACCTGTACTTGTGTTGTGGATATGTGAGTGTGTAAAGGTGAGGAGTGAGGGCGTTGGCTTCAGAAGCCTTGCGGCAGACTCCGATGACCCCTGACCTCTATCCCATACCCTAGGAGGAGGTCCTGTCAGTCGGGTAAAACACCCAGAGTCAGCACAACTAGCTTGGCTGGCACACTCTCTCTGTCTGAGTGAAAATCCCCAACCCTGTTTCTTTCTCTCCCTCCCACTTTCATATATACATTACTATCTGTCCTTCAGTCAGTTGTTCTGGCCGATACAGTCCTATACACTGTAGATAGGGTCAGTTGTTCTGGCTGATACAGTCCTATACACTGTAGATGGGGTCAGTTGTTCTGGCTGATACAGTCCTATACACTGTAGATGGGGTCAGTTGTTCTGGCTGATACAGTCCTATACACTGTAGATGGGGTCAGTTGTTCTGGCTGATACAGTCCTATACACTGTAGATAGGGTCAGTTGTTCTGGCTGATACAGTCCTATACACTGTAGATAGGGTCAGTTGTTCTGGCTGATACAGTACTATACATGGACCATCTACATAGACCATACTTAGACTGTCATTGTAATGTGCCGTTGGGACCCATTCATTCAACAAGATGTCTAGAAATGTCCTCTACAGTATGTGTAAGTAAACTAGTGTTGTAGTAGGTAGGGTTGTCTAGTGTGAGACCCAGTCCTTGCTGTAAGAACATGGCATGTCTTTTATATGTTTGTGTCACACAGGAGGCTGCTGAGGGGAGGACGGCTCATAATAATGGCTGGAATGGAGTGAATGGAATGGCCTCAACCACATGGAAACCATGTATTTGATGTGTTCGCTTCCGTTTCAGCCATTTCTACGAGCTGTTCTCCCCAATTAAGGTGTCACCGGCCGCCTGTGTGTGTTACCTACTGCTCTCCCTTAACCCTGTCTGTGTGTTCTTCCAGATGTATGGTCGCTACACACAGGAGTTGGTACTGCTCTCCCTTAACCCTTTCTGTGTGTTCTTCCAGATGTATGGTCGCTACACACAGGAGTTGGTACTGCTCTCCCTTAACCCTTTCTGTGTGTTCTTCCAGATGTATGGTCGCTACACACAGGAGTTGGTACTGCTCTCCCTTAACCCTTTCTGTGTGTTCTTCCAGATGTATGGTCGCTACACACAGGAGTTGGGGGCGTATGCTAAAGAAGAGGCAGCTCGCCTGAGGGAGGAGGGGGGTTGGAGGCGCTCAGTCAAAGAACGCTCACGCTCCCTGGAACTTTTGGAGTACGACAGGGGCCGCTGTGCCAAGTGTCGCAGTGAGTACTGACCAATACTGACCACTCCAGCTGGACATACTGTATTCTCTGACCAGGTGTCTGTGTCTCTGTCACACTGTGCTTTGTTACTGTGAAACAAGCCTCACATCAAGTCAACTTTCCCAGATACCATGTAGTTATATTGTTACTCTCCAGTTTATTTATGTTTGAATTGAAGGAGGGATTTGGGAGGGAGAGTTTTGGTGTGTTTGTACATACAGTCTGTGTGTGTGTGGTGTGTGTTTGCATGTGAGGTTGTGTAAGCCACATCATTCCATTTACTGTTGATGTTGATAATAGTGATTATGAATGGGTGACTGAAAGGAACATCTCCACAGTGTACAGGGACACGATTTGTACTGGGACACAAGGCTCGACACCAGTTTAAATGCAGCAGGGGTAGTCAACCGGAGGTACTGCCGTGGGTCTGCAAAAATGTAAATACTTTATATAGAACAAAAATACTAATGCAACATTCAACGATTTTACAGAGATGCAGTTCATATAAGGAAATCAGTCAATTGAAATATATTCATTCGGCCCTAATCTATGGATTTCACATGACTGGGCAGGGGCGCAGCCATGGGTGGGCCTGGGAGGGAATAGGCCCACCCACTTGGGAGCCAGGCCCACACACTGGGGAGCCAGGCCCTGCCAATCAGAATTATTTTTCTACACAACAGGGATTTATTACAGACCGAAATACTCCTCAGTTTTATCAGCTCTCTCTCCGATGATCCCGGATGTCGAGGTCCTGGGCTGAAGTGGTTTCACGTGGTCGGTCTGTGGTTGTGAGGCCGGTTGGACGTACTGTCAAATTCTCTAAAACAACTTTTGGAGATGGCTTATGGAAGAGAAATTAACATCAAATTCTCTGGCAACAACTCGGGTGGACATTCCTAGTGTCACCATACCAATTGCATGCTCCCTCAAAACTTGAAACATCTGACGCATTGTGTGAAAAACCTGCAAATTTTAGTGGCCTTTTATTGTGCCCAGCACAAGGTGCCCTTGTGTAATGATCATGCTGTTTAATCAGCTTCTTGATATGCCACACATTTCAGGTGGATGGATTGGACATGATTTGGAAAGGCACATACCTGTCTATATAAGGTCCCACAGTTGACAGTGCATGTCAGAGCAAATACCAAGCCATGAGGTTGAAGGAATTGTCTTTAGAGATCCGAGACAGGATTGTGTGAGGCACAGATCTGGGGAAGGGTACCAAAAGATGTCTGCAGTATTGAAAGTCCCCAAGAACACAGTGGCCTCCAATATTATATGGAAGGAGTTTGGAACCACCTAGACTCTTCCTAGAACTGACCTCCTGATCAAACTGAGACATCCGGAGAGAATGGTCTTAGTCAGGGAGGTGACCAAGAACCCGATGGTTACTGACAGTGCTCCAGAGTTCCTCTGTGGAAATGGGAGAACGTTCCAGAAGGACAACCATCTCAGCAGCACTCCACCAATCAGGCCTTTATGGTAGTGGCCAGATGGAATCCACTCATCAGGAAAAGGCACATGACAGCCCACTTGGAGTTTGCCAAAATGCACCAAACGGACTCTCAAACCATGATAAACAAGATTCTCTGGTCTGATAAAACCAACATTAAATTATTTGGCCTGAATGCCAAGAGTCACGCCTGGAGGAAACTTTGCACTATCCCTACAGTAAAGCATGGTAGTGGTAGCATCATGCTGTAAGGAAGTTTTTCAGCGGCAGGGACTGGGAGACGAGTCAGGATTGAGGCAAGGATGAGCAGAGCGAAGTACAGAGATCCTTCATCAAAAACCGCTCGTCGTCCTGTTGGAAGGTGAACCTTCGCCCCAGTCTGAGGTCCTCTCAGACTGGGGCGAAGGTTCACCTTCCAACAGGACGACGACTCTAAGCACACAGCCAAGACAACGCAGAAGTGGCTTCGGGACAAGTCTCTGAAAGTCCTTCAGTGGCCCAGCAAGAGCCCAGACTTGAACCAATCTAACATCTCTGGAGACCTGAAAATAGCTGTGCAGCGACACTCCCCATCCAACCTGACAGAGCTTGAGAGAATCTGCAGAGAGGAATGGGAGAAACTCCCCAAATACAGGTGTTCCAAGCTTGTAGCGTCATACCCAACAAGACTTGAGGCTGTAATCACTGCCAAAGTTGCTTCAGCAAAGTACTGATTTAAGGGTCTGAATGTGATGTATACAATAGAAGTCGGAAGTTTACTTACACTTAGGTTGGAGTCATTAACTTGTTTTTCAACTACTCCACAAACTATAGTTTTGGCAAGTTGGTTAGGACATCTACTTTTTTTCATGACACAAGTAATTTTTCCAACAATTGTTTACATACTATGAATTTTAAGTGAAATTATCTGTATCCCAATTCCAGTCGGACAGAAGTTTACATACACTAAGTTGACTGTGCCTTTAAACAGCTTGGAAAATTCCAGAAAATGATGCCATGGCTTTAGAAGCTCCTGATAGGCTAATTTACATTATTTGAGTCAACTGGAGGTGAACCTGTGGATGCATTTCAAGGCCTACCTTCAAACTCAGTGCCTCTTTGCTTGACATCATGGGAGAATCAAAAGAAATTCAGCCAAGACCTCAGAAAAAAATTGTAGACCTCCACAAGTCTGGTTCATCCTTGGGAGCAATTTCCAAATGCCTGAAGGTACCACATTCATCTATACAAACAATAGTACGCAAGTATAAACACCATGGGTCCACACAGCTGTCATACCTCTCAGGAAGGAGACGTGTTCTCTCTCCTAGAGATTTAACATACTTTTGTTTGAAAAGTGCAAATCAATCCCAGAACAACAGGACCTTGTGAAGATGCTGGAGGAAACCGGTACAAAAGTATCTATATCCACAGTAAAACGAGTCCTATAGCGACATAACTTGTTAAGGCTGCTCAGCAAGGGAGAAGCCACCTCTCCAAAACCGCTGTAAAAGAGCCAGACTACTGTTTGCAACTGCACATGGGGACAAAGATCGTACTTTTTGGAGAAATGTCCTCTGGTCTGATGAAACAAAAATAGAACTGTTTGGCCATAATGACCATCATTATGTTTGGAGGAAAAAGGGGGAGGCTTGCAAGCAGAAGAACACCATCCCAACTGTGAAGCACGGGGGTGGCAGCATTATGTTGTGGGGGTGCTTTGCTGCAAGAGGGTCTGGTGCACTTCACAAAATAGATGACATCACAAGGATATATTGAAGCAACATGTCGAAGTTAAAGCTTGGTCACAAATGGGTCTTCCAAATTTACAATGACCCCAAGCATGCTTCCAAAGTTGTGGCAAAATGGCTTAAGGACAACAGAGTCAAGATATTGGAGTGGCCATCACAAAGCCCTGACCTCAATCCCATACAAAATGTGTTGGCAGAACTGAAGAAGCGTGTGTGAGCAAGGATCCTACAAACCTGATTTAGTTACACCAGCTTTGTCAGGAGGAATGGGCCAAAATTCACTCAAGTTATTGTGAGAATCTTGTGGAAGGCTACCCGAACCATTTGATCCAAGTTAAACAATTTAAAGGCAATGCTACCAAATACTAATTGATTGTAATGTAAACATCTGACCCACTGGGAATGTGTTGAAAGAAAGAAATGCTGAACTAAATCATTCTCTCTACTATTATTCTGACATTTCACATTCTTAAAATAAAGTGGTAATCCTAACTGATTTAAGACAGGGAATTTGTACTAGGATTAAATGTCAGGAATTGTGTAACTGAGTTTAAATGTATTTGGCTAAGGTGTATGTAAACTTCCGACTTCAACTGTATATGTTGCTCATTGATTTCCTCTTGGTAAATAAAGCTGAATGTTGTGGCAGTGTCTCTATCCCCTCATCACACTTCCAGCCTAACACTCTTGGGAGGTGTGTGTGTTCAGTTTGAGCTGTGGTTATGGGCCTCTGTATTTGCAACAGCTCTGTACAGATAGGCAATTACACACACACACACAGGCAATTACACACACACACACACACACACTATCTAGAGGAGAACGTTTGGTAATGCCATTAGCAGAACGCAGAATGGATAATCTCTTCAGATCACACTGAACACCTATAATAATTCTATTCTATTCTATACTTCTAAATGGCTCATTTAAGTACATTCTGTCACACAAAGTGAGTCTCGCTGTAGAAAAAAAGTGGAATGGGTGCTTTTGCATGGATATCCCAGCAGGGGGAACAGTTGAGCTATAGGACGATATAAGATGGAGCTGAAGTACAGAGCAGGAGGATGGTGATTGGAACCCTTGATTGAAAAAGAGAAACGGAGAGAGTACAGGAGAGAGGGAGAGTGAGGCTGAATTACACAGACTGGTTCTATGTTACTGTGGTGTTGCATTACCAGGGAGACGGGGTGAAATCTCAACCACAGAGGTTTGGTTACGCTAGCTAGGATCATCTACGGTCAGCAATGCTGGGGACAGTCAGGATGGGAGCTCGCGCGCACGATTCTCTGGGTATCTCCCTCTCTTTTGTCAATATTAATAGATTCTGTCTTGTTTTGCTAATGTAAAGTTTTATTCAGATATTTTGAAGGTGTAATCAAACATGATTGGAGGCCCTCCATCCACTCCAGACTGAGGTTGTGATGTAGTGGTTACACAGCTACACGAAATATACAAAGTATGTAGACACCCTTTCAATTGAGGGGATTTGGCTATTTCAGCCACACCCGTTGCTGACAGGTGTAGAAAATCGAGCTCACCGCCATGCAATCTCTATAGACAAACATTTAGTAGTAGAATTGCCTTACTGAAGAGCTCAGTGGCATTCAACGTGGCACCGTCATCCAACAAGTCAGTATGTCAAATTTACTTTTGGTCATGTAGTTTGGTGTGTGAAACAGTGGATTGTTGTGTAATGAATTCTGTTAAGAGCTCAGTCATAAGAACAGGCATGAAATATTCAGTGACAAGAGTCCACTGGAGTAGCCGTCACAACACACACAGAGTCAAACTTTCATGCTCTCTTTCACACGCGCGCACACACACACACACACACACACACACACACACACACACACACACACACACACACACAGAGATTTTCCAGGTGGAACAGTGGGGTCTCATACTTTGGGGGTTTGGGGGTGGGGGGGGTCACAGGTACCCCAGGGCTGTCTGTCTGTAGCCCAGTTGTGCGAATGACAGGCCTCAGTGTTCTGTCACTCAATCCTGCTGTCACTCAAAGCTATTGATGTCGAGTCCCGAAGAAGGTACATCGTCCTAGGACACACACACACACACACACAGCCGATCTGCAGCTGTTTTTTCAGAGAAATTACACTGACACTCCTTTCCTCCGTTCTCTTTCTCTACACATCTCTCTGCCCCCTCTCGCTCTCTCTCTCTCTGCCCCCTCTCGCTCTCTCTCTCTCTCTCTGCCCCCTCTCGCTCTCTCTCTCCCTCTGCCCCCTCTCGCTCTCTCTCTCCCTCTGCCCCCTCTCGCTCTCTCTCTCTCTCTGCCCCCTCTCGCTCTCTCTCTCTCTGCCCCCTCTCTCTCTCTGCCCCCTCTGGCTCGCTCGCTCTCTCTCTGCCCCCTCTCTCTCTCTCTCTGCCCCCTCTCTCTCTCTGCCCCCTCTGGCTCGCTCGCTCTCTCTCTGCCCCCTCTGGCTCGCTCGCTCTCTCTCTCTGCCCCCTCTGGCTCTCTCGCTCTCTGCCCCCTCTGGCTCGCTCGCTCTCTCTCTCTGCCCCCTCTGGCTCGCTCGCTCTCTCTCTCTGCCCCCTCTGGCTCGCTCGCTCTCTCTCTGCCCCCTTGGCTCGCTCGCTCTCTCTCTGCCCCCTTGGCTCGCTCGCTCTCTCTCTCTGCCCCCTTGGCTCGCTCTCTCTCTCTCTGCCCCCTTGGCTCGCTCTCTCTCTCTCTGCCCCCTTGGCTCGCTCTCTCTCTCTCTGCCCCCTTGGCTCGCTCTCTCTCTCTCTGCCCCCTTGGCTCGCTCTCTCTCTCTCTGCCCCCTTGGCTCGCTCTCTCTCTCTCTGCCCCCTTGGCTCGCTCTCTCTCTCTCTGCCCCCTTGGCTCGCTCGCTCTCTCTCTCTCTGCCCCCTTGGCTCGCTCTCTCTCTCTCTCTCTGCCCCCTTGGCTCGCTCTCTCTCGCTCTCTCTCTCTCTCTCTCTCTGCCCCCTTGGCTCGCTCTCTCTCTCTCTGCCCCCTTGGCTCGCTCTCTCTCTCTCTCTCTCTCTGCCCCCTTGGCTCGCTCTCTCTCTCTCTGCCCCCTTGGCTCGCTCTCTCTCTCTCTCTCTGCCCCCTTGGCTCGCTCTCTCTCTCTCTCTCTGCCCCCTTGGCTCGCTCTCTCTCTCCGCCCCCTTGGCTCGCTTTCTCTCTCTCCGCCCCCTTGGCTCGCTCTCTCTCTCTCTCCGCCCCCTTGGCTCGCTCGCTCTCTCTCTCCGCCCCCTTGGCTCGCTCGCTCTCTCTCTCCGCCCCCTTGTCTCGCTCGCTCTCTCTCTCCGCCCCCTTGTCTCGCTCGCTCTCTCTCTCCGCCCCCTTGTCTCGCTCGCTCTCTCTCTCCGCCCCCTTGTCTCGCTCGCTCTCTCTCTCCGCCCCCTTGTCTCGCTCGCTCTCTCTCTCCGCCCCCTTGTCTCGCTCGCTCTCTCTCTCCGCCCCCTTGTCTCGCTCGCTCTCTCTCTCCGCCCCCTTGTCTCGCTCGCTCTCTCTCTCCGCCCCCTTGTCTCGCTCGCTCTCTCTCTCCGCCCCCTTGTCTCGCTCGCTCTCTCTCTCCGCCCCCTTGTCTCGCTCGCTCTCTCTCTCCGCCCCCTTGTCTCGCTCGCTCTCTCTCTCTCCGCCCCCTTGTCTCGCTCGCTCTCTCTCTCCGCCCCCTTGTCTCGCTCGCTCTCTCTCTCCGCCCCCTTGTCTCGCTCGCTCTCTCTCTCCGCCCCCTTGTCTCGCTCGCTCTCTCTCTCCGCCCCCTTGTCTCGCTCGCTCTCTCTCTCCGCCCCCTTGTCTCGCTCGCTCTCTCTCTCCGCCCCCTTGTCTCGCTCGCTCTCTCTCTACGCCCCCTTGTCTCGCTCGCTCTCTCTCTCCGCCCCCTTGTCTCGCTCGCTCTCTCTCTCCGCCCCCTTGTCTCGCTCGCTCTCTCTCTCCGCCCCCTTGTCTCGCTCGCTCTCTCTCTCCGCCCCCTTGTCTCGCTCGCTCTCTCTCTCCGCCCCCTTGTCTCGCTCGCTCTCTCTCTCCGCCCCCTTGTCTCGCTCGCTCTCTCTCTCCGCCCCCTTGTCTCGCTCGCTCTCTCTCTCCGCCCCCTTGTCTCGCTCGCTCTCTCTCTCCGCCCCCTTGTCTCGCTCGCTCTCTCTCTCCGCCCCCTTGTCTCGCTCGCTCTCTCTCTCCGCCCCCTTGTCTCGCTCGCTCTCTCTCTCCGCCCCCTTGTCTCGCTCGCTCTCTCTCTCCGCCCCCTTGTCTCGCTCGCTCTCTCTCCGCCCCCTTGTCTCGCTCGCTCTCTCTCCGCCCCCTTGTCTCGCTCGCTCTCTCTCCGCCCCCTTGTCTCGCTCGCTCTCTCTCCGCCCCCTTGTCTCGCTCGCTCTCTCTCCGCCCCGCTCTCGCGCTCTCTCCCTCCCCGCTCTCGCGCTCTCTCCCTCCCCGCTCTCGCGCTCTCTCCCTCCCCGCTCTCGCGCTCTCTCCCTCCCCGCTCTCGCGCTCTCTCCCTCCCCGCTCTCGCGCTCTCTCCCTCCCCGCTCTCGCGCTCTCGCGCTCTCTCCCTCCCCGCTCTCGCGCTCTCGCGCTCTCTCCCTCCCAGCTCTCTCTCTCCTCGCTCTCTCTCGCTCTCTCTCGCTCTCTCTCGCTCTCTCTCGCTCTCTCGCGCTCTCTCTCGCTCTCTCGCGCTCTCTCGCGCTCTCTCTCGCTCTCTCTCGCTCTCTCTCGCTCTCTCTCGCTCTCTCTTGCTCTCTCTTGCTCTCTCGCGCTCTCTCGCGCTCTCTCTCTCATTCTCGTGCTCTCTCTCTCATTCTCTCTCGCCCTCCCGCTCATTCGTTCTCACTCCCCTCGCTCTCTCCCCCCTGGCTCTTGTTCCCCTCTAGCTCGCACTCTCCCCTTTTCTCTCTGCCCTTCTCTCTCCCCCCTTTGCTCGCTAGCTCCCCCCTTCGCTCGCTAGCCACTACGCGCTCTCTCTCTGGCCTCCTCTCCCTCCCCCTTCTCGCTCTCCCTTTCTCTCTCTGCCCCCCTCTCTTCTCTCGCCCTCCTCTCAGCTCTTGGCTCTGTGTTGGGTATATTCATAGATCCCAGCTGTCCACCTGCTCCACTCTCAGTGCTCAGGGGGGGTCAGTATGTTATTTAATTGGTTCCAAGAAGACGCGCACACACGTTTTCCCCTGCAACAGGTGTGAAGTCAGTAGGAGCGCAGCAAGGCGCCACACGTCACCATGGATAATAGCTGGCACCAGGCGACCATGCTGCTCAGCCCTCCTTCTCTCCATCTCTGTCATCATCCATCCTCCCCTCTCTCAGTCCACCTCTTACCATCCTTTGTTGCATCGTCTCTCTTTGTCTGTCCTCTTTTTCTCTCCTTCTCTGGTCCCTCTCCTCTGGGTGGTATGGTGACAGGCATTCTGGGATAGACAGGCTAGTGAAGAGGCTGATGGGCCCAGGCAGGAGATGGACAAATGGGTTGTCATGGGAACAAATAGATGACATGGCTGGGCTGCTGTCACTTGTGGCACCGCCTGCATCACCATGCCAACCCCAGATGGACTACGGCTGTTTCCTCTCCCCTCTCATCAGCCAGAACACAGCCTGCCTTTTCCCTGCATTTATTCCACTCTTTCTCTCACTCTCTCTACGGTCTCCTGTTTTCCACTTGGACCACATGAGTCTTCTCCGCTCTGTGGTATAGAAATTCAGAGGCAGAAGATGAGGTGTGTGTGTCTGTGTCTGTGTCTGTGTCTGTGTCTGTGTCTGTGTCTGTCTCTGTCTCTGTCTCTGTGTCTGTCTCTGTGTCTGTCTCTGTGTCTGTCTCTGTGTCTGTCTCTGTGTCTGTCTCTGTGTCTGTCTCTGTGTCTGTCTCTGTGTCTGTCTCTGTGTCTGTCTCTGTGTCTGTCTCTGTGTCTGTCTCTGTCTCCTGTGTCTGTCTCTGTCTCCTCTGTCTCCTCTGTCTCTGTCTCCTCTGTCTCTGTCTCCTCTGTCTCTGTCTCTGTCTGTCCATTTTTTTTTTTACCCCCTGGATAAATATTAGCAAAAATAATGAATACAAATACTGAGCTATGTTGTATGAGAAAAAAGGGAAATGTATATTATTGTATACTAATACAATTGAGATGTATTTTTTTTAACAAGTAGTAAAATTAAATTATTGGCACCCCTGTTTTCAATACCTCACCTTGTGAGGATAACGGCACTCAGCCTTTTTCTAAAAGGTTTTATGAGATTGGAGAACACATTGGGAGGGATCTTAGACTAGTCCCCCATACAGAATCCTTCCTGATGCTTGATATTCTTCGTCTGCGTGTATGGACTCCCCTCTTCAAGTCAAATCACGTGTTTTCAAGTCCCGAGATTGAAATGGAAATGTTGTTTTCTGTTTTTTCTGAACCATTTCTTTGTGGATTTTGATTTGTGCTTGTTGTAATTGTCTTGCTGGAAGATCCACTTGTAGCCAAGTTTCAGCCTCATGGTTTCAGCCAACACCGGTGTGCATGGCCAAAGAGCTTTATTGTCATGTCATCAACAAATGTAAAGGGCATTGGCATTTGGATTGAAACCGGTGCTATGGTCAGATGACATGAACGTAGAGCTCTTCGGCTGTGCACACTAGTGGTGGATTTGTTTAGTACCTGTTAAACAGTCTCTTTCTCTGAGCAGTTGTATTAGTATAATGTATTAGGCCCATTTTCTTCTGCATACAATATAGCTCAGTATTTGTATTTATTTCATACAGTCGTTTTTGCTCATCTTTATCAACGTTGCCAATCATTTTGGACCTGCCGGTGTGCGTGGTGAGAGGGGGACAATACTTTGCGCTGCTTTGATAGAAACCTCGGCTCTGCTAAACAATCGTCTGTCACATCACAATGTCCTCACCATCGACAATGGCTGTAAATCATTGTCGATAGACAATACTAACATAATATCGCCCAACCCTAGTGTGTGTGTGTATGTGTATGTGTATGTGTATGTGTATGTATGTGTGTGTGTGTGTGTGTGTGTGTGTGTGGACAGTTTATTTCCGGGAAAAAGGTTCACCCTGGCCTTGTGTAACACGGACTCTTCAATATTCATATTGAACAAACTCAGACTTTTAACAGCAACAATATAGCTACACATACTGTACTGTACACAACCTGCTCTTTCTCAGCACTGTTGAAAAATGAAACTGCCTTTACACTTATTTGAGTATTTCTTAGGTCAGCATGTTTGTTTTCTTCTCTTAAAAGTTGTCTCTCAACTTTGAGTTGATAGTTAGTCATGCTCTTAAGACACCATGCTGTTTTGTCCCATTTAAAAAAATATATATACTACGCACGCACGCACACACACTTGTGCGTTTTTTGAATATTCATGTGAAACACATGAGTGTGTCCTGTCAGTCTGTCGGACGCCATGCTGATGCACTGTGGGGGTGTGTACATCATTCACCTGTTGGCCAAGTCAAGAAGGAACACACACACAGGTAACCAAGGAGACTAGGGCCTGTGAATCAATATTTGATTCAGTTCCACTGGAGCAGAGGTGTCTGCTGTGATCTTCACCTGCTATAGTGGCACAGTGTCCCATTGCCATACACTCACTGGCTGTGCAACTTTGCCACTAGAAAAGTGAACCGATCCAAGATGGCCACCCCTATAGCAATAGACTGTGGGTTGTTTAGCAACAAGACCGATGGTAGCCAAACAGGCGGGGTTTGGCTTGCAATCAAAGGATAGTTGACAACATGTAAAACTATATTTCCTCTTCAAATCTTTATTGAAAACATAAATATATTCAATGAGCACTTACTTTCCCTCCTTTTTTTCTTTCCATCCTTTATTTCCCTCATCTCTCTCTCCTTATTTATTCTCACACCCTTACTCCAACTCTCCTGTCTTCGATCAACTGTTCTTCTCCGCATAGCTTCCTGTCCGTGACACATCCCTGCTCCTCCCTCACTCTCCCCTACCTCTCTCCTTATCTGCTGAATATAATCTGTTTAGTTCTTTGTGCAGAAGAGGAGTGAGGGAGTGGAGGAGAACATGTTTGCTGACGGGAGGGTTGTTGATGCGTTATTCTGTTTGTTCCTCCTCTCTCTCTCTTCTCTCTTCTCTCCATCCTTCACTCTGAGCCCCTGTTCCTGCGTTATTACACTCTAATCACCAGTGAGCTGAGCGCTTTACACACTGACAGGCCAATCCACACACACACACTGGTTTTTCTCCTCTTTTCTAACTTTCTGCTTTAGTTTCCACTGTAAAGATTGTTCCCACTCCTACTCTCTGCCTGTCCTTTCCTTTCTATTATAAAGTTTGTTCAGTTTTGACATTACCAGTACACTAATATTATATAGTAGATTTACTGTTTGAGCTAGCGTTGCGTAATGAGCTGTTTGTATGTGCAGCCAATATACAGGACAGACAGACACTGAGTCCTGTGATAAAGTAAAAAACCTGTGTGTGTGTGCATGCATTATAATGTTCCATGTTTGGATGATTGAAGTGTTTTTGTTTGTTTAATTAGTCAATATTATTGATCTATTTGTTTTATCCCGTGTCTAGTCCCGGGGTGGCAGGTAGCCTAGTGGTTAGAGCATTGGGCCAGTAACCAAAAGGTTGCTTGATCGAATCCCTGAGCTGACAAGGTTCAAATCTGTCATTCTGCCCCTGAACAAGGCAGTTAACCCATTGTTCCTAGGCCGTCATTGAAAATTAGAATTTGTTCTCAACTGACTTGCCTAGTTAAATAAAGGTAAAAATAAAATAGCCGGGTCTTTTTCGTATATTTCTTAATCTCACTTTCTATCTACGAACTAAATATACTTTCCTGCAACCTGCCTCACCCAATGTGGTACGGATCTGCTATTTTTATTCCTTATAACTGGAACTTCCATCAGGAGCTAGCCAGCTAACTAGCTACTAGTCTTTGTTAGCCACGGCTAGCAGTCTTCACCTTTTTTCTCGGGCACCAGCCAGCCTTAGCTCGGACAAAACCTGACAGTCTGCACAGTGCAATATCAACCCAGATCATATTGGACTGCTTCTCTCTACAATATTACCGGATTCCTGCCGCTCTGGATCATTACACCGGATCATCGCAGCTAGCTAGCTGCAAACGAGTGGCTACTGTTAGCTAACGCCTCTGTCCTGGAGCAAGCATGAGTTAGCCTCGAGCTAGGCACATATACCAGCTAATTCTAGGGCTGCAGTACCTCCTTTGCCAATTGGCCTGGACCCTTTATTTGTCAACATGGAGCCCCGCCAATCCATCATGACTGGACTGCCGACGTGATCGCCCGATGTGGTCTCAACAGGCTATTCAGTTACGATGTCACCGAAGAAGCATCTACTAGCCCCGGCACGCTAGCTTTTCAGAACGCTGTGTCCCCTGCTCGCCTAGCGTAGTAGTGACTATGGAACTGTCTTACCTATTGCTGCTCTTTTGACCCTATGATCACTCAGCTACACAGCTGATGCCCCCCGGACTGTTTCAATAACACAGTACCTCATTTTGTTTACCTGTCGGCCCCAGCCTCGAACTGGAAGGAACACATATTTTGATGTATTACACTTGTGATTTTATGAAGTTAAATATTTATAATACTGTAGTTTGAATATCGCGCTCTGCAATTTCACCGGATGTTGACCAGGTGGGATGATACCGTCCCACCTGCCCATAAGAAGATCACCAACCATTTTGAATACCACCGTACCTTCTCCGCTATGCAATCTGGTTTCCGAGCGGGTCACGGGTGCACCTCAGCCACGCTAAAAGGTCCTAAACGATATCACAAGACAATACTGTGCAGCCATCTTCATCGACCTGGCCAAGGCTTTCGACTCTGTCAGTCACCGCATTCTTATCGACAGACTCAATAGCCTTGGTTTCTCAAATGACTACTACTTCTCAGAGTTCAGTGTGTCAAATCGGAGGGCCTGTTGTCCGGACCTCTGGCAGTCTCTATGGGGGTACCACAGGGTTAAATTCTCGGGCTGACTCTCTTCTCTGTATACATCAATGATGTCGCTCTTGCTGCTGGTGATTCTCTGATCCACCTCTACGCAGACGACACCATTCTGTATACTTCTGGCCATACAACTCTCCTTCCGTGGCCTTCAACTGCTCTTAAATGCAAGTAAAACTAAATGCATGCTCTTCAACCGATCACTGCCCGCACCCTCCCGTCCATCTAGCATCACTACTCTGGACAGTTCTGACTTAGAACATGTGGACAACTACAAATACCTAGGTGTCTGGTTAGACTGTAAACTCTCCTTCCAGACTCACATTAAGCATCTCCAATCCCAAATTAAATCTCAAATCGGCTTCCTATTTCTCAACCAAGCATCCTTCACTCATGCTGCCAAACACTCCCTCGTAAAACTGACTATCCTACCGATCCTTGACTTCGACGATGTAATTTACAAAATAACCTCCAACACTCTACTCAACGAATTGGATGCAGTCTATCACAGTGCCATCCATTTTGTCACCAAAGCCCCATATACCACCCACCACTGCGACCTGTATGCTCTCGTTGGCTGACCCTTGCTTCATATTCGTCGCCAAACCCACTGGCTCCAGGTCATCTATAAGTCTTTGCTAGGTAAAGCCCCGCCTTATCTCAGCTCACAGGTCACCATAGCAGCACCGGTGCTGGTCATTGCCAAAGCCAATTCCTCCTTCTGCTGCCTTTCCTTGCAGTTCTCTGCTGCCAATGACTGGAACGAATTGCAAAAATCACTGAAGCTGGAGTCTTATATCTCCCTCTCTAACTTTTTAAGCATCAGCTGTCAGAGCATTTTACTGATCATTGCACCTGTACACAGCCCATCTGTAAATAGCCCAACCAACTACCTCATCCCCATATTATTTATTTTTTGCTCCTTTGCACCCCAGTATCTCTACTTGCACATCTATCACTCCAGTGTTTAATTGCTAAATTGTAATTATTTCGCTACAATGGCTTGTTTATTGCTTTACCTCCCTAATCGTACTACATTTGCACACACTGTATATAGATTTTTATGTTGTGTTATTGAGTGTACGTTTGTTTAACCCAAGTGTAACTATGTTTGTGTCGCACTGCTTTGCTTTATCTTAGCCAGGTCGCAGTTGTAAATGAGAACTTGTTCTCAACTAGCCTACCTGGTTAAATAAAGGTGAAAAAAAATATTTAAAAACGTAAAAAGAATCTACAACATGTTTCTATCACTCTCCATCCCTCGCCTATGACTCATCCTGTGTGAAGGTGTGGGTGCTAGCATGTGTTTCTGTCCTCACTAGTAGCATCCAACCCTGAGTGTGTTTGAGGTTGTGCTTTGCAGTGTTTTAATGGGGCACTCTCATTGAATAGCTTATAGAGTGTAGCTCTACTCCGCCAAGTCAGCCATTACGCAATTTTCAACTACCTGCCTCCCTCTCTTGCAGTATCATTGATTTGCTTTCCCTCTCTTTTTCTCCCTCCTGTCTGTCCCTCTCTTGCGGTATTTCTCCCTCAATTCCTCTTTACTTCTTTCTTTCACTCCCTCCTTTTTTCTCTCCTGCAATATTGCTCCTTAGCCTCCTCTCTCTCTCTAATCCTCTTGTTCTCTCGTTTGTTAATTCAGTGTCTCTTGTTTGTTCTGCTTCTTTTTTCTTCTGTTTCTCCTTGACCACTAGTCCCAGCCATCCTTAAAAAGCCATGGTGGATTTAAACAAAGACACATACAGGTAACTGCCAAAATAAAGGAAACACCAACATGGTGTTTTAGTAGGGCGTTGGGCCACAACGAGCCAGAACTGCTTCAAAGCACCCTGGCATAGATTCTATAATTGTCTGGAACTCTATTGGAAAGATGAAGACACCATTATTCTGTGAGAAATTCCATAATTTGGTGTTTTGTTAATGGTGGTGGAAAACACTATCAGGCACCCCTTCATCTCCCATAAAAATTCTATCTGGTTGAGATCTGGTGACTGAGATGGCCATGGCATATGGTTTTCATGCTCATCAAACCATTGGGACCACATGACCCTAAATATGATGGGATGTTAATTTCCTATTTAATTCTTGAACCATACCTTTTGTGGAAGCACCTGCTTTCAATATACTTTGTATCCCTCATTTACTCAAGTGTTTCCTTTATTTTGTCAGTTACCTGTATGTGATATGTAGGGCCAGGGGTTCTTCCTGGTCACATCATGGAAACACTGCTTTGTATTGAAATATGTACTGTACTGTGAGATATATATATATATATATATATATATATATATATATATGGCCTTCCCACACGCACGTACCCAAGGACACACGCACTCTTTCTCTCACACATACGTTCCCTAACTGTGTTGTGTGGTTTGTCCCCAGGGTCAGGGTATCCCTACACTCAGGCTCCACCCCGGGACTTTCTGTCTGGTAAACCCAAACAACCATTATGATTATCACCACATCCTAACGTATTAGAACATTATTAAACAATAATAATACCTACTGAACCCTATTAACCCCCCCCCCCCACACACACACACACTATTAATGCCATCAATTAATATCAACACCATCTGTCTGTCTCAGATAAACCATAACCCCTACCTAACCCTTAGCTTAAAGGAGAAGTTAGATTTTAAAATCGAATCCAATTTTTAAAAACATTTTTGTAAATGGAATGTTTTAGAAGGGTCCAGACACTTTTTTAATTTATTTTTTGCGATGTATTATTTATTTTTTCCCCCTTGTTTTTGAGAAACTTATCACAACCAGCTATTTTACTTTCCTCATCCTGGTTGTGTAGTACTGGGGCTCTAAAAAAAAACACAGAAATGTTATTTTAGAAACGGAAATGGTCACTATGGTGATGTAGGTCATTAAATGTTGTACATGTGAAGTTGTCATTCTGAATTTTATCCCGAACCGTTACATGTATTTTTTTATTTTGTGCAACTCGAGCCATTTCCTCTATCCAGCTGTTCTGTGTAGCCTGCTGCTACAGGTAACTACCATAATAAAGGAAACTTGGTGTATTAATAGGGCGTTGGGCCTTCATGAGCTGCCAGAACATGCCTTTTGCATAAAGTCTACAGGTGTCTGGAACTTCCTGTGTGGAAGCACCTGCTTTCAATATACTTTGTATCCCTCATGAACTGAAGTGTTTCCTTTATTTTGGCAGTTACCCTGTAGAATGGATGCAGCGGTATCGCTCGAGTTGCAACAAAATGGAATATAACGTTGCAAATGAGGATTGGAATGAAAATTGTGTACAAGATTTAAAGATCTGCATCACTATATGGAGAGCTTTTCCATTTCTAAAAGGACGTATTTGGGGGTTTTTCAGAGCCCCCCCAAACTGCACAACAAGGATGAGGAAATGAATCGCTGGATGGGGTAAGTTTCTCAAAAGCAAGTGAAATCGCTAAAAAAGTGAATGGGCCTTTCAGTAAATAAAAATGGTTGGAAAATCAAAAATGGAATGACGGCTGTAAAAATTATCCTAAATATAAACCAACTTGGTATTACCATTTTTGTTTTAATATTAGGGTTTCAGCATGAAATATAATTTGAATGTTTTTACACACTTATTAATTTTACTATATCGTCTTTTTGTAAATGTTTTGGGGCCAAACGAAGAGTTGGAAGAGTTGCGAAGTTAATTGACAATAATGCCATTGTTAATTAGATGTTTTACATTAATTATGCGATTTTTCTCTTGAACCATATTGTCTATCCACTAGAAACGCATAGAGAATATGGACACAATATTTATACAAAAAATTAAGTTAAAGTATAAATTCCAATAAGGTAGATAAATGACCAGTAGATCTGCAACCCTAGCTATGACCCATGACCTCATCATGCCCCAGCTACTTGCAGCTTTTAGAGCAGTGGGTTTTAAGAGGGAGTAACGTTGTTCTGGTGAAAATGGAAAATTACAATAATGCTCAACCTCTGCGCGCACACACACTAGCTACGCTGCCTGAAGTCATGCATTAATCGATGGTGTGTGTGTACTTGTGAGAGGGAACAATTACAGCTCTTTTCTGCCCAGGGTTATGATGCTAGACGAAAAGAGAAATACATGTGAGGGTCTGGTCTGGAGAGAGACGGATGGCTTTGATTAAGCAGTGACTACTGCAGTATGACAGAGTGATCAATATACAGACCAGTTCGGCCTGCTTTAAGAACACTGAAATGATCCATGACCACACTACACGCCCACACACTCTCTTATTAATGCCTTAATTAACAGGCCGTGTGTGTGTGTGCACGCTGATCCCCTATTTGGTCCTGAGGCAACTGTGTTACAGACCAGGGATGGGTGTAAGCCCATAGAAATGATGACATAATGGGTGGACTGGCTGCCATTGCAAGTGTACCCATCAATCTGCTGTTTGTTGAATCAACTCAAATTACATTTACAAAAAATACATTCCATAGTCCCTGTAGGTATTAGATAGAATGTTGCGGTCCCGCCCGTCTGTGGGGAAACAAACTTATTACCTTGGTTAACCCATTGGTTCACACTAAAAACTTGACCCAATTAATACAGAATTTTCTTATGTACTTGATTTTAATAAATTACAAAACTATCACAATTATGACTTTTCAATGTTGTCTGCTCCTGAGAATTCTCACTACCTAGAAAAAGGTAATATTGTAGGGCTTCCCTCATGCCCCTTTTCATGATGTTGCTAGCAGCCACGTGAGTGAGTCCTAGCTAGCTACCAACCAAAACACTCAAATGGCCGGGTCCATCAACAACAAACAAATGGACTATACAGCTACAAGTAGTGAGTGGAGTTACAAACAGACTATGCTAAACAAGTTAAATGTCTTAACTGTGACTATGTTTTCCACACACACAGCTACAGTTGAAGTTGGAAGTTTATATACACTTAGGTTGGAGTCATTAAAACATGTTTTTCAACCACTCCACAAATGTCTCGTTAACAAACTATAGTTTTGGCAAGTCGGTAAGGACATCTACTTTGTGCATTACACAAGTAATTTTTCCAACAAATGTTTACAGGCAGATTATTTAACTTATAATTCAATGTATCACAATTCCAGTGGGTCAGAAGTTTACATACACTAAGTTGACTGTGCCTTTAAACAGCTTGGAAAATTCCAGAAAATGATGTCATGGCTTTAGAAGCTTCTGACAGGCTAATTAACATTATTTGAGTCAACTGGAGGTTTACCTGTGGATGTCTTTCAAGGGCTGCCTTCAAACTCAGTGCCTCTTTGCTTGACATCATGGGAAAATCAAAATAAATCAGCCAAGGCCTCAGAAAAAAATTGTAGACCTCCACAAGTCTGGTTCATACCTGGGAGCAATTTCCAAACGCCTGAAGGTACCACGTTCATCTGTACAAACAATAGTACGCAAGTATAAACACCGTGGGACCACACAGCCGTCATACCGCTCAGGAAGGTGTTCTGGGTTCTGTCTCCTAGAGATGAACGTACTTTGGTGTGAAAAGTGCAAATCAATCCCAGAACAACAGCAAAGGACATTGTGAAGATGCTGGAGGAAACAGGTACAAAAGTATCTATATCCACAGTAAAACGAGTCCTATATCGACATAACCTGAGAGGCCGCTCTGCAAGGAAGAAGCCACTGCTACAAAACCGCCATAAAGCCAGACTACGGTTTGCAACTGCACATGGGGACAAAGATTGTACTTTTTGGGGAACTGTCCTCTGGTCTGATGAAACAAAAATATAAATGTTTGGCCATAATGGCCACCATTATGTTTGGAGGAAAAAGGGGGAGGATTGCAAGCCGAAGAACACCATCCCAACCGTGAAGCACAGGGGTGGCAGCATCATGTTGTGGGGGTGCTTTGCTGCAGGAGGGACTGGTGCACTTCACAAAATAGATGGCTTCATGAGGATGGAAAATTATGTGGATATATTGAAGCAACATCTCAACACATCAGTCAGGAAGTTACAGCTTGGTCGCAAATGGGTCTTACAAATGGACAATGACCCCAAGCATACTTCCAAAGTTGTGCCAAAATGGCTTAAGGACAATAAAGTCAAGGTTTTGGAGTGGTCATCACAACACCCTGACCTCAATCCCATAGACATTTTGTGGGCAGAACTGAAAACATGTGTGAGCAAGAAGGCCTACAACTCTGATTCAGTTACACCAGTTCTGTCAGGAGGAATGGGCCAAAATTCACCCAACTTATTGTGGGAAGCTTGTGGAAGGCTACCTGAAACATTTGACCCAAGTTAAACAATTTAAAGGCAATGCTACCGAATACTAATTGAGTATATGTGAACTTCTGTGATTAAAATAATTAAAAGCTTAAATAAATAATTCTCTCTATTATTCTGACATCTTATATTCTAAAATAAAGTGGTGATCCTAACTAACCTAAGACCGGGCATTTTTACAAGGATTAAATGTCAGGAATTGTGAAAAACTGAGTTTAAATGTATTTGGCTAAGGTGTATGTCAATTTCAGACTTTAACTGTATGTGTAGCCTACTTGGACACATTTACCCACTCACATACGGCTCTTCTCACAGGCTGTATTGCCCTAAGTGGGTGCATGCAAACCACTGGTCGCCATTTGTCCTTGTTACACGTCCGTTGAACAACAGCAGATTTGTGGCATGTTTTGTTATTTCTTTATAACGAAAAATTACAACGAAGTCCGCTGTTTTACAATGGGGATCAATGGGATAGAATGTTTGTTTTCGGCTCGGAGCCAGATAACATCATTTGAACAAACATTCTTCATTACAATGGATATTGTTACTTCACAATACCAGGCAGAAATTGCGAGTGTACTCATGAGTTTACCAGTCAAATTGC
The DNA here is from genome assembly GCF_013265735.2 of Oncorhynchus mykiss. Classification (NCBI taxonomy): domain Eukaryota; kingdom Metazoa; phylum Chordata; class Actinopteri; order Salmoniformes; family Salmonidae; genus Oncorhynchus; species Oncorhynchus mykiss. The sequence continues at coordinate 26,759,034 of NC_048588.1, forward strand.
CAGGGTTAGGGGTTCCAGGTACGTTATATTCTTATTTCTATGTGTAAGCCTGTGCTCTCATGTATTATACATTTCTATACAACTATTGGCACTAAAATGTATATTTGAGTGGGTCTACTATATATATTTATGGACGTGTTACAAAATCATTGAGAATTGTTGAAGTGGTATGAAAAGTGTGTTGTGTAGCTGCAGAGTGGAAGAGCTGACTGAACCCAGAGAGATGAATAGAGAGGGACTGGAAAAGGAAAGGTTGAGAGTTACATGAGGGGTTTGGAATGAGGGAGGTTGGGGTCAGGAAGCGAGAGTGTGAGCGAGTGAAAGCAGCAGTTTTTCAGCCCTTTGCTGCCTAATTTCCTGGTTTACCAATCACAGCCAACTGCTCCCCTGTGTGTCACCATTGATTACTACCCTGACTCTCTAGCCATCTCTCTCTATCACGATCTCTCTCCATTTTCTCCATCACTCGCTTTATCCATATTTACCTTTCTCTCTTCCTCTGTTACGAACCGGCTCATAGCCTGTAGCAAAGAAATAAACATTATTTATTAAATAAACTACTGTATATCCAAGTAACAATGACGTGTGTAGTCAGTAGTGTAAGTTAGTGGTTGTGTGTATGAGGGGTGTTGAGACAAATGAACAAAGGAGCCCCAAAATGCCACAACCAAAAACAGTGTGTCTGCGTGGAGAGTCTCTTCAATGTAGGGGGGGAAAGGTGTATTTATCCCGGGACACACCCTAGCCCATTTCGCTGACGACCCACGCGGCTCCACCCCCCCATAAAACCAGGGACCACCAAGGAGCCCGGAACATCACACCAACCAAACAAAAGGCTGGCTGACTACGGGAATAGAAAACAGCGGTACCGGCTTAATAGCTTGATTAGGTTTACCCGTTATATATCATGGCGCCGAACGAGCTGGTTGCCTCGCTTCGAGTTCTTAGGAAACTATGCAGTGTATTGTTTTATGTATTTCTTACATTGTTAACCTCTCTGGGAAACTCGGGACGCAAGCGTCCCACTTCAACAACAGCCAGTGAAAGTGCAGGGCGCCAAATTCAAAACAACAGAAATCTCATAATTAAAATTCCTCAAACATACAAGTATTTCACACCATTTTAAAGATAAATCTAGTTGCAAATCCGGCCACAGTGTCCGATTTCAAAAAGGCTTTACGACGAAAGCTGACCGATTTATGTTAGTTCAGTACCTTGTCACAGAGGAGTCACAAAAAGCAGAAATAGAGAGAAAATTAATCACTAACCTTTGATCTTCATCAGATGACACTCATAGGACTTCATGTTACACAATTACATGTATGTTTTGTTTGATAAAGTTCATATTTATATCCAAAAATCTCAGTTTATATTGGCGCGTTACGTTCAGTAGTTCCAAAACATCAGGTGATTTTGCAGAGAGCCACATCGATTTACAGAAATACTCATACTTAACATTGCTACAAGATGATACAAGCATTATGCATGGAATTTTAGATCCTCTTCTCCTTAAATTCTTGATACTACCCTTCCCGGATCCAGGAAAGTAATCATCGCCTGAAACTAATTAGCATAACGCAGCGGACATAAATATCCCTAGAAAATATTCCTATTCATGAAAATCACAAATGAAATATATTGAGACACAGCTTAGCCTTTTGTTAATCACACTCATCTCAGATTTTCAAAGTATGCTTTACAGTCAACACTAGACAAGCATTTGTGTAAGTTTATCGATAGCCTAGCATAGCATTATGCCCTGCAACCAGCAGGCAACATTTTCACGAAAATAAGAAAAGCAATCAAATTATATCATTTACCTTTGAAGAACTTTGGATGTTTTCACTCAGACTCCCAGTTAGATAGCGAATGTTTCTTTTTTTCCCCAAATATTATTTTTGTAGGCGAAATAGCTCCATTTGTTCTTCACGTTTGGCTGAGAAATCGACCGGAAAATGCAGTCACTACAACGCCAAACTTTTCCAAATTAGCTCCATAATATCGACAGAAACATGGCAAACGTTGTTTAGAATCAATCCTCAAGGTGTTTTTCACATATCTATTCGATAAAATAACCATCGGGACAATTGGTTTCTCATAAGAAGCGATTGGAAAAATGGCTACTTGTGTACTTTACGCAAGATTTTCTGCGGGAGCCATCATGTGACCACTTGCTAAATGTGGTCCCTTCCGGGTATTCTTCAACATAAATGCGTAAAAAGACGTCACAATGCTGTAGACACCTTGGGGAATACGTAGAAAAGGTAAGCTCATTCGTAGCTCATTCACAGCCATATAAGGAGTCATTGGCATGAGGCGGTTTTAAAAAATGCGGCACTTCCTGATTGGATTTTTATCTGGGTTTCGCCTGTAACATCAGTTCTGTTGCACTCACAGACAATATCTTTGCAGTTTTGGAAACATCAAAGTGTTTTCTATCCAAAGCTGTCAATTATATGCATAGTCGAGCATCTTTTCGTGACAAAATATCTTATTTAAAACGGGAACGTTTTTTATCCAAAAATGAAAATACTGCCCCTAGAGTCGCAACAGGTTAATGCAACCACTGTCAGATTTCAAAAAAGCTTTACCGAAAAAGCACACCATGCAATAATCTGAGTACAGCGCTCAGACAACAAAACAAGCCATACTGATATATGCCATGTTGTGGAGTCAACAGAAGTCAGAAATAGCATTATAAATATTCACTTACCTTTTGATGATCTTCATCAGAATGCACTCCCAGGAATCCCATTTCCATAATAAACGTTTGATTTGTTCGATAAAGTCCATAATTTATGTTCAAATACCTCCTTGTTGTTCACGCGTTTAGTACACAATTCAAATTCACGACGCGCGGGCAAGTCCAGAGAAAGTCATATTACAGTTCGTAGAAACATGTCAAATGAAGTATAGAATCAATCTTTATGATGTTTTTAACATAAATCTTCAATAATGTTTCAACCGGAGAATTCCTTTGTCTGTAGAAATGCGATGGAACGCAGGTTGCTCTCATGTGAGCGCGCGTGATCAGCTCATGTCACTCTGGCAGACCCATGACTCATTCAGCTCTCATTCCCCCCTCCCTTCACAGTAGAAGCCTCGAACAAGGTTCTAAAGACTGTTGACATCTAGTGGATTATTCAAACAGTTTTAGAAACTGCAGAGTGTTTTCTATCCAAATCTACTAATTCTATGCATATTCTAGCTTTTAGGACTGAGTTGCAGGCAGTTTACTCTGGGCACCTTTTTATCCAAGCTACTCAATACTGCCCCCCAGTCCCAAAGAAGTTAATCCAGGAAATCTTAAGTCTTATTACATACAGCCGGGAAGAACTATTGGGATATAAGAGCAACGTCAACTTACCAACATTATGACCAGGAATACGACTTTCCCAAAGCGGATCCTCTGTTCGGACTACCACCCAGGACAATGGAGCTAATTCCAGTAGGCGATCCAAAACAACGACGCCGCAGAAGGGGCAGACGAAGCCGGCCACTTGGCCAGGCTCCGTAGACGTGCACACCGCTCCCGAGTATACTACTAGCCAATGTCCAGTCTCATGACAACAAGGTAGATGAAATTCGAGCAAGGGTTGCCTTCCAGAGAGACATCAGAGATTGTAACATTCTGTTTCACGGAAACATGGCTCGCTCAGGATATGTTGTCAGAATAGGTTCAGCCACCTGGCTTCTCCATGCATAGCGCCGACAGAGATAAACACCTCTCTTGGAAAAGGAATGGTGGGCGTGTATGTTTTATGATTAACTGCTCATGGTGTAATCATAAAATAACACAGGAACTCAAGTCCTTCTGCTCACCAGATCTAGAATTCCTTACAATGTGTGCTTCCCATTTTATCTACCAAGAGAATTCTCGTCAGTTATAGTCACAGCTGTGTACATTCCCCCTCAAGCAGACACCAAGACGGACATCAAGGAACTTCACTGTAGTATATGCAAACTGAAACCATACATGCTGAGGCTGCATTTATTGTAGTTGGGGATTTTAACAAAGCAAATTTAAGAACAAGTCTACCTAAATTCTTCCAGCGTATTGATTGTGCTGTGCGCATGCACAATACCCTCGACCACTGCTACTCTAACTTCCGCAATGCATACAAAGCCCTCCCCCGCCCTCCCTTCGACAAATTCGACCACAACGCCATCTTGCTCCTTCTGTGTTATAGGCAGAAACTTGAACGGGATGTACCAGTGTCAAGAACCATTCAATGCTGGTCCAACCAATCGGAAGCCACGCGTAAAGATTTTTTTGATCAGGCGGACTGGAATATGTTCCGGTCAGCCTCAGAGAACAACATCGACTCATACACTGACTCGGTGAGTGCGTTTTATAAAGAAGTGCATTGGAGATGTTGTACCCACCGCGACTATTAAAACCAACCTTACCAGAAACCATGGCATTCCCGCAAAACTGAAAGTGCAATCAACCACATTTAGCCATGGAAAGAGGTCTGGGGATATGTCTGAATATAAATGGTGTAGCCTCCGCTAGGCAATCAAACAAGCAAAATGCCAGTACAGGAACAAGGTGGAGTCGCAATTCAACAGCTTAGACACGAGACGTATGTGGCAGGGTCTACAGGAAATCACGGACTACAAAAATAAATCCAGCCACGTCACGGACAATCACGCTTCTAGACAAACTAAACACTTTCTTTGCCCGCTTTGAGGCTAATACAGTGCCACCGTCGCGGCCCGCTAACATGGACTGCACCCCTCCCCCCCTCTTCTTCTCCGTGCCTGTTGTGAGTAAAACATTTAAACGTGGTAACCCTTGCAAGGCTGTTGGCCCAGGTAGCATCCCTAGCCGCGCCCTTAAAGCATGTGCAGACCCGCTGGCTGGTGTGTTTACGGACATATTCAATCACTCCCTATACCAGTCGGTTTCCCCCACATGCTCCAAGATGGCAAAGGTAACTTAACACTCACTTCTGTCATCATGAAGTGCTTTGAGAGACTAGTCAAGGATCATATCACCTCCACCTTACCGGCCACCCTAGACCCACTTCAGTTTGCATAACGCCTAAACAGGTTCACAGACGACGCAATCACCATCACACTGCACACTGCCCTGTCCCATCTGGACAAAAGGAATACCTATGTAAGAATGCTGTTCATTGACTACAGCTCAGCCTTCAACACCATAGTACCTACATTCTGTTATGTGTTAATAACATTTATACTACATTACCCAGCAGGCTATGCGATGGGGCATACACAACCCCACCCTCTGCAATTGGGTCCTAGACTTTGACGGGCCTCCCCCATGTGGTGAAGGTAGGAAACAACATCTCCACTTCGCTGACCCTCAACACTGGGGCCTCACAAGGGTTTGTGCTCAGCCCCCTCCTGTTCTCCCTGTTCACCCACGACTGCGTGGCCATGCACGCCTCCAACTCCATCGTCAAGTTTGCAGACTACACAACAGTAGTGGGCTTGATTACCAACAACAACGAAACGCTCTACAGGGAGGAGGTGAGGGCACTCGGAGTGTGGTGTCAGGAAAACAACCTCTCACTCAACGTCAACAAAACAAAGGAGATGATCGTGGACTTCAGGAAACAGCACCACCTTATCCGCAGTGGAGAAGGTGGACAGTTTTAAGTTCCTCGGCGTACACATCACAGGCAAACTGAAATGACAGTGTGGCGAAGAAGGCACAACAGCGCTTCTTCAACCTCAGGAGGCTGAAGAAATTTGGTCTGTCACCTAAAACCCTTTCAAACCTTTACAGATGCATAATCGAGAGCATCCTGTCGGGCTGTATCACAGCCTGGTACGGCAACTGCACCGCCCTCAACCGCAAGACTCTCCAGAGTGTGGTGCGGTCTGCACAATGCATCACCGGGGGCAAACTATCTGCCCTCCATGACACCTACAGCACCCGATGTCACAGGAAGGCCAAAAAGATCATCAAGGACATCAACCACCCGAGCCACTGTCTGTTCACACCGCTACCATCCATAAGGCGAGGTGGGTACAGGTGCATCGAAGCTGGGACTGAGAGACTGAAAAACAGCTTCTATCGCAAGGCCATCAGACTGCTAAACACAATCACCTACTCAGTCTGCTGCCTACATTGAGACCCACTTTTTAATAAATGGATCACTAGTCACTTTATGCAAAGCACTCAAAATATTGCCACTTTAATAATGTTTACATATCTTACATTACTCTAATCACGTATATACTGTACTTAATACCATCTATTGAACCTTCGCCATCGCTCATCCATATACTTACAGTGCCTTGCGAAAGTATTCGGCCCCCTTGAACTTTGCGACCTTTTGCCACATTTCAGGCTTCAAACATAAAGATATAAAACTGTATTTTTTTGTGAAGAATCAACAACAAGTGGGACACAATCATGAAGTGGAATGACATTTATTGGATATTTCAAACTTTTTTAACGAATCAAAAACTGAAAAATTGGGCGTGCAAAATTATTCAGCCCCTTTACTTTCAGTGCAGCAAACTCTCTCCAGAAGTTCAGTGAGGATCTCTGAATGATCCAATGTTGACCTAAATGACTAATGATGATAAATACAATCCACCTGTGTGTAATCAAGTCTCCGTATAAATGCACCTGCACTGTGATAGTCTCAGAGGTCCGTTAAAAGCGCAGAGAGCATCATGAAGAACAAGGAACACACCAGGCAGGTCCGAGATACTGTTGTGAAGAAGTTTAAAGCCGGATTTGGATACAAAAAGATTTCCCAAGCTTTAAACATCCCAAGGAGCACTGTGCAAGCGATAATATTGAAATGGAAGGAGTATCAGACCACTGCAAATCTACCAAGACCTGGCCGTCCCTCAAAACTTTCAGCTCATACAAGGAGAAGACTGATCAGAGATGCAGCCAAGAGGCCCATGATCACTCTGGATGAACTGCAGAGATCTACAGCTGAGGTGGGAGACTCTGTCCATAGGACAACAATCAGTCGTATATTGCACAAATCTGGCCTTTATGGAAGAGTGGCAAGAAGAAAGCCATTTCTTAAAGATATCCATAAAAAGTGTTGTTTAAAGTTTGCCACAAGCCACCTGGGAGACACACCAAACATGTGGAAGAAGGTGCTCTGGTCAGATGAAACCAAAATTGAACTTTTTGACAACAATGCAAAACGTTATGTTTGGCGTAAAAGCAACACAGCTGAACACACCATCCCCACTGTCAAACATGGTGGTGGCAGCATCATGGTTTGGGCCTGCTTTTCTTCAGCAGGGACAGGGAAGATGGTTAAAATTGATGGGAAGATGGATGGAGCCAAATACAGGACCATTCTGGAAGAACACCTGATGGAGTCTACAAAAGACCTGAGACTGGGACGGAGATTTGTCTTCCAACAAGACAATGATCCAAAACATAAAGCAAAATCTACAATGGAATGGTTCAAAAATAAACATATCCAGATGTTAGAATGGCCAAGTCAAAGTCCAGACCTGAATCCAATCGAGAATCTGTGGAAAGAACTGAAAACTGCTGTTCACAAATGCTCTCCATCCAACCTCACTGAGCTCGAGCTGTTTTGCAAGGAGGAATGGAAAAAATTTCAGTCTCTCGATGTGCAAAACTGATAGAGACATACCCCAAGCGACTTACAGCTGTAATCGCAGCAAAAGGTGGCGCTACAAAGTATTAACTTAAGGGGGCTGAATAATTTTGCACACCCAATTTTTCAGTTTTTGATTTGTTAAAAAAGTTTGAAATATCCAATAAATGTCGTTCCACTTCATGATTGTGTCCCACTTGTTGTTGATTCTTCACAAAAAAATACAGTTTTATATCTTTATGTTTGAAGCCTGAAATGTGGCAAAAGGTCGCAAAGTTCAAGGGGGCCGAATACTTCTCAAGGCACTGTACATGTACATATTCTCATTCACCCCTTTAGATCTGTGTGTATTAGATAGGAGTTGGGGCATTGTTCGATTACTTGTTAGAAATTATTGTTAGATAATACTGCACTGTCGGAACTAGAAGCACAAGCATTTCGGTACACTCACATTAGCATCTGCTAACCATGTGTATGTGACAAATTAAATTTGATTTGATAATTGACAGGTGTGACCGGTTGATGAGCGCAGAAACATCCCTCTTTAAACTAGGCCAAAATAAGTGTCTCAGTATGCAAATGTAGGTTTTCCTCACCCATATGTCCAGCAACATCGTTGTGGGAAGTTCAACACCAACTCACAGCTTAACTGGTACAACATCCAGACTAACAGCCTCCCCCACAAAACTACTACTATGAGACACCCACTTTCTCATCAGGACATCATCCTGGAGAAAATAGCCATGGGCGACATCACCAAACTGTTCTACAGACACAGTTTTGTCACGCAACTCTTCTAATGTGGGGTCAGCCCGTTGTTCCTTGATTAGATCTGAGCGGGGCAGAGATAACGGGATCACAGGGAAAGGAGTGACACATTTTTTTTTTTACATCGTTAGCCAGCTCAGTGAACAGGTCGCCACTACTCATGGACCACGTCACCGCGCACGCATAGAGCACCACTGGGGAAACTCTGCGCGCTGTCATCAGGAATCCTTACAAACAACGGCTTAGCGGAAACCACTAGAGATGGAGACACGACAGGCCATACACGCTCACCAGCCAAGTTATTCCCAAGAATCCGACATCAGTTTATGCAATGGAACTGACAGTGTTCAACTCGATTCCCCTAATTAAAACACTATTCCCCAAATCAGTCTCAGCAGCGAAGGGTAACACAGACTCTAACACAAACGACTGAGGCACCTGTGTCCCTCGATCTTCACTGACACTGGGTCTTTATTTCTAACACAGACACAAAACCCTCCAAAGTGAAAAGTAAATAATCTGGGTTAATTGCGACTTTCACATGCACCTGGGCATGAGACTGAGTGACAGGAGGGAACTGATGTGGGACAGGCACTGCTAACGCCGTAGGCTTAGGTTTACCGTTAGCGCGAGTGCTACATTTACTTGGGATGCACAGTATATCTGTGAACATATCGGAATCGGACGACATTATCTAAAAATGCCAACATCGGTATTGGCCGATGTCTAGTTTAATGCCGATGTGCAAAACCAATGTCAAAACTGACGTGGATACCTATACCTGTAGGTACATGACGAATTTACGCTATGTAAAATGTTGTGGTATACGTGCAACACAGCATCCCTAAACTAGCCAACAATGTCTGCTGTGTGGATCAAGCAGTCATTTGAAAGAGTAACAACATTTCAGCAAGACAACTCAAAGGTGAAATCCATTAAAGCCAACGTAATGGAATTCATTGCCCTTGACAATCAACCGTTATCTGTCGTAGGTGATGTTGGCTTTTGACGACTGGTTGAGCACCGGTACACACTACCAAGTGCACTATTTTTCAGATGTTGCCCTACCGGAGTTGCACAGTAATAGCATCACTGCTGTTAGCTTCACGACATACATACTACGGAACGCAGTTTGGGTCGTTGTGTGTCAAAAAAAAAGATACAGTATCACTGTCAAAGCTGTACAAAAAAGTATGCAAACACCAGCCATACAATACCGCGTTGGTAATAAAGCATCATTTGTTCGACCACATCTTCTGGGGTAGCTAGCTTTAGCTTGGTACCTAGCTAGCACCAATACAACCAGCCTGAAAACAACTGACTGGAAGTTCTACTGGTCATTTCATTATTCTTAGCAATGATTTAGGAATCTTTATGAGTAAGTATTAGCTCAGTTGCCACTTGTTGTTCGCCTATTGAAATTGAACTTCAGTTCATGAAAAATAAATCGCTAGCCAGCTACTTAACCCTGTTGCCCAACGCTAACGTTTTAAGCAGCCAGCTAGCTTCATCTGGCTAGTGAGGCTCGACCGGACCGGGTTATTTGTTGTGAAGCTAGCCACAATAAGGATTAGGCACAATAGTGGAATTTGCGGTTCGCCTTCAAAATAAAAGTATGTCATTGACAGTGATGCACATGAATATAAATAGTAGAATTATGCCATACTTATTTTGAAATCTAATCGTCCACTATTGTGGCTGATCCTTATTGTGGCTAGCTTCACAGATGGGTCCAATCACCATTAATCACATTTTAATTTTATTTCACCTTTATTTAACCAGGTAGGCTAGTTGAGAACAAGTTCTCATTTGCAACTGCGACCTGGCCAAGATAAAGCATAGCAGTGTGAACAGACAACAACACAGAGTTACACATGGAGTAAACAATAAACAAGTCAATAACATAGTAGAGAAAAAATAATCTATATACATTGTGTGCAAAAGGCATGAGGAGGTAGGTAATAAATAGGCCATAGGAGTGAATAATTACAATTTAGCAGATTAACACTGGAGTGATAAATGATCAGATGAACATGTGCAGGTAGAGATACTGGTGTGCAAAAGAGCAGAAAAGTAAATAAAATAAACACAGTATGGGGATGAGGTAGGTAAATTGGGTGGGCTATATACCGATGGACTATGTACAGCTGCAGCGATCGGTTAGCTGCTAAGATTGCAGATGTTTAAAGTTGGTGAGGGAGATAAAAGTCTTCAACTTCAGCGATTTTTGCAATTCGTTCCAGTCGCAGGCAGCAGAAAACTGGAAGGAAAGGCGCCCAAATGAGGTTTTGGCTTTAGGGATGATCAGTGAGATACACCTGCTGGAGTGCGTGCTACGGGTGGGTGTTGCCATCGTGACCAGTGAACTGAGATAAGGCGGCGCTTTACCTAGCATGAACTTGTAGATGACCTGGAGCCAGTGGGTCTGGCAACAAATATGTAGCGAGGACCAGCCGACTAGCATACAGGTCGCAGTGGTGGGTGGTATAAGGTGCTTTAGTAACCAAACGGATGGCACTGTGATAAACTGCATCCAGTTTGCTGAGTAGAGTATTGGAAGCTATTTTGTAGATGACATCGCCGAAGTCGAGGATCAGTAGGATAGTCAGTTTTCCTAGGGTAAGTTTGGTGGCGTGAGTGAAGGAGGCTTTGTTGCGGAATAGAAAGCCGACTCTAGATTTGGTTTTAGATTGGAGATGTTTGATATGAGTCTGGAAGGAGAGTTTTTAGTCTAGCCAGACACCTAGGTACTTATAGATGTCCACATATTCTAGGTCGGAACCATCTAGGGTAGTGATGCTAGTCGGGCGTGCGGGTGCAGGCAGCGAACGGTTGGAAAGCATGCATTTGGTTTTACTAGCGTTTAAGAGCAGTTGGAGGCCACGGAAGGAGTGTTGTATGGCATTGAAGCTCGTTTGGAGGTTAGATCGCACAGTGTCCAAGGAAGGGCCAGAAGTATACAGAATGGTGTCGTCTGCGTAGAGGTGGATCAGGGAATCGCCCGCAGCAAGAGCAACATCATTGATATATACAGAGAAAAGAGTCGGCCCGAGAATTGAACCCTGTGGTACCCCCATAGAGACTGCCAGAGGACCGGACAACATGCCCTCCGATTTGACACACTGAACTCTGTCTGCAAAGTAGTTGGTGAACCAGGCAAGGCAGTCATTAGAAAAACCGAGGCTACTGAGTCTGCCGATAAGAATGTGGTGATTGACAGAGTCGAAAGCCTTGGCCAGGTCGATGAAGACGGCTGCACAGTACTGTCTTTTATCGATGGTGGTTATGATATCGTTTAGTACCTTGAGCGTGGCTGAGGTGCACCCGTGACCGGCTCGGAAACAGGATTGCACAGCGGAGAAGGTACTGTGGGATTCGAGATGGTCAGTGATCTGTTTGTTGACTTGGCTTTCGAAGACCTTAGATAGGCAGGACAGGATGGATATAGTTCTGTAGCAGTTTGGGTCCAGGGTGTCTCCCCCTTTGAAGGGGGATGACCGCGGCAGCTTTCTAATTCTTGGGGATCTCAGATGATACGAAGGAGAGGTTGAACAGGCTGGTAATAGGGGTTGATACAATGGCGGCGGACAGTTTCAGAAATAGAGGGTCCAGATTGTCAAGTCCAGCTGATTTGTTTGGGTCCAGGTTTTGCAGCTCTTTCAGAACATCTGCTATCTGGATTTGGGTAAAGGAGAAGCTGGGGAGGCGTGGGTGAGTAGCTGCGGGGGGGGCGGAGCTGTTGGCCGAGGTTGGAGTAGCCAGGAGGAAGGCATGGCCAGCCGTTGAGAAATGCTTGTTGAAATTTTCGATTATCACGGATTTATCGGTGGTGACCGTGTTACCTAACCTCAGTGCAGCTGGGAGGAGGTGCTCTTGTTCTCCATGGACTTTAGTGTCCCAGAACTTTTGGGAGTTAGAACTACAGGATGCAAATTTCTGCTTGAAAAAGCTGGCCTTTGCTTTCCTGACTGACTGTGTGTATTGGTTCCTGACTTCCCTGAACAGTTGCATATCGCGAGGACTGTTCGGTGCTATTGCAATCTGCCACAGGATGTTTTTGAGCTGGTCGAGGGCAGTCAGGTCTGTAGTGAACCAAGGGCTATATCTGTTCTTAGTTCTGCATTTTTTTGAACGGAGCATGCTTGGGTAAGATGGTGAGGAAGTTACTTTTAAAGAATGACCAGGCATCCTCAACTGACGGGATGAGGTCAATATCCTTCCAGGATACCCGGGCCAGGTCGATTAGAAAGGACTGCTCGCAGAAGTGTTTTAGGGAGCGTTTGACAGTGATGAGGGGTGGTCGTTTGACCGCGGACCCATAGCGGATACAGGCAATGAGGCTACAGCAACTCCTCCCCCTTTGTCAGTTCAATCTTGACGGAAAGTGTTATAGTTGGGTATGGAAATCTCAGAATTTTTGGTGGCCTTCCTAAGCCAGGATTCAGACACGGTAAGGACATCAGGGTTGGCAGAGTGTGCTAAAGCAGTGAGTAAAACAAACTTAGGAAGGAGGCTTCTGATGTTGACATGCATGAAACCAAGGCTTTTTTGATCACAGAAGTCAACAAATGAGGGTGCCTGGGGACATGCAGGGCCTGGGTTTACCTCCACATCACCCGAGGAACAGAGTAGGATGAGGGTGCGGCTAAAGGCTATCAAAACTGGTCGCCTAGAGCGTTGGGGACAAGGAATAGAAGGAGCAGATTTATGGGCGTGGTAGAATATATTCAGGGCATAATGTGCAGACAGAGGTATGGTGGGGTGCGGGTACAGCGGAGGTAAGCCCAGGCACTGGGTGATGATAAGAGGTTGTATCTCTGGACATGCTGGTTATAATGGGTGAGGTCACTGCATATGTGGGAGGTGGGACAAATGAGGTATCAGAGGTGTGATGAGTGGAACTAGGGGCTCCATTGTAAACTAAAACAATGATAACTAACCTGAACAACCGTATACAAGGCATATTGATATTTGAGATAGACATACAGCAAGGCATAAAGTAATCGCAGGTCTTGATTGGGAGGGCTTGCTAAAACAACAGGTGAGACAACAACAGCTAGTCAGCTAACACAACAACCGCAGGTAAAATGGCGATGACTAGGCTGAGAGGGTCGGATTAACTACACACAGAGCCTGAGTTTGCGGCTGGGGCTGACAGATAAAACATAAATAAACAGAATGGAGTACCGTGATTAATGGACAGTCCAGCAGGCATCAGCTATGTAGCCAAGTGATCATAGTGTCCACAGCAGTAGATGGAACAGGGAAGCCGCCACTACGCTAGCACGCGGGCGACACAGCGTTTAAAGCGTTAGCCAAGGATCCGGTGGAGTATTGGGCTCTAGCCGTGTATGAGTGGGGTTCGGGTGAACAGCTGAGTAGGCCGGGACGTGGGCCTCAGGGATAGCTTCGGTACTTGTTGCAAGCTAGCTGTGAAGATCAGAAGTAGTGGTCCAGGGATTACGGCAGGAATCCGGCATGTTGTGGAGAGACAGTTTGATACTTGTAGACTGGCGAGTATTATCCAGGCTAAAAACAGGGCTGGCTGTGCAGAAGGTAAAAGCCGCTAGCAGTGGCTAACAATGACTAAATAGCTTGTAGCTAATTAGCTGGTTAGCTTCTGGAGGTTCTTGCATGTATTCTAAAATTTAAAATAATAGCGATTCCGTATCACATTGGGTGAGGCAGGTTACCGGAAGGTATAATCAAATTAAAAATCGAAAAGAGATTGAAAATAAATATGGGTCCAGTGAGTGGTTGGGCTGGCTGGGGACACGGCGATTCAGACAGTTAGCAGGCCTGTGCTAACAAGCTAACAGTTAGTAGGCAGGGACTAAACAAGCTAGCAGTTAGCAGACCGGGGTTAAACAAGCTAGCAGTTAGTAGACTGGGGCAGGTTAGCAGTTAGCAGGCCGGGTTAGCAAGCAAACAGATAGCAGGGGCTAGAAAGTTAGCCTTTGGGGGACGTCGCGATGGGGTTAAGTCTGTTTTTGCCTCTTCATGCGGTGGCGTCGATAGACCGGTCGTGGAATTAGTATGGTTCCAAGTAGCTCTAGGTAGCTAGCAGGCCTAGCTGGTTAGCATAATGGGCCTTCAGCGGGTGTCGCGCCTGAGGGGCCTGTTAGAGTCCTCGGGCAGATTATGTCGCTATTCCAGTCGTAGGGGATCTGCGGGGTTCCATGCCCCGTACCGGCTATAGAAGTGGTCCGGATATTGTAGCCCAGGAGTATGCTTTGGTGGTAGCACAGGAGCTTTGGCCGGGCTAGCTTCAAGCTAAGTGGATGGAGACGCTAGCCAGGAGCAGTCATCCGGGGTTGCGGTTAGCTAGTTGTGAAGATCCAGATGAAAATGTTCAGTTTGCGGTGGGAATCCGGGGATAAAAATAATAGGTCCGTTGTGCTTTGGTTAGAGTCACGTTGTTCGAGCTGGCAAGAGCTAATCGAGCTGAAGGTTAGCTGATGACCGCTGGCAATGGTTATGTGACTGATAGCTGGTAGTTAGCTGGCTAGCTTCAGTTGAGGGATTCCAGATCCGAAGTAAATATAGATACTTTAGAAGAAAAAAAAAAGCAGATCCACGCTACATTGGGTGAGGCGGGTTGCAGGAGAATATTTAGATGTTGAGGTTTAGCAAAATAGTCTAAAAGATATGCAAATGAAATATGTTAAAAAAACGTAATATACAAGGGACACGACAGGACAAAGACGTCTGACTGCTACGCCATCTTGGATAGATATGAACTGTTATAAATAAGAACTGTTATAAATTAGGGTTATTTTAGATGACACCTAGCTACATAGTTAGCTAGATAACTATAGCTACTGAAACAGAGTTGTTTTGCTATGTTTTTGGGGAAGAACATTGTTTGCATCCAACAGCTTATGACCAGCACTGTAGGTGCGCGAGACAACTTTACCAGCATCATAGCATACATATTGATGAATCGTTGTGACGGTATAATCCATGTGTAATAACTTCGTAAAAAATGTATGAACGTGTTAAATTATGTGATGTGCAGTCATATTCAGGTCCTGATTGGTCAACAAGCTTATTTGACTCGTCAAATAGTCTTTAAATAGTATATTTATTGACACGCAAAGACCCAAACGGCGTTCCATAGCAGAGACCCAAACGGCGTTCCATAGCAGAGACCCAAACGGCGTTCCATAGCAGAGACCCAAACGGCGTTCCATAGCAGAGACCCAAATGGCGTTCCATAGAAATCATGGTTGAGAATGAAACGGCTGAAAAAATGAACAAACAAACAGCACAGCAAGTAAGTGAAAGAAATAGGTTTTGATTATGTTTTACTGGTAATAGGGACATACGTAAATGCCAACAAAATAACTTTTGTGTGTCACCTTTTTATTTAACTAGGCATGTCCAGTTAAGAACACATTTTTATTTACAATGACGGCATATCCCGGACGACGCCCTATGGGACTCCCAATCCAGTGGGACCTACAAGTATACCACTATCAGATTGGCCTTCAATACCTAACATACCTTTACCTACCAATACCTTTTTTTGACATCATAATGCAAAAAATACTATACACCAAATATGTCTAGGAACCAACCTTTGATCTAAGGTGAGCCCCCAATAAGTAAACTACAGTTAAAGTCGGAAGTTTACATACACCTTAGCCAAATACATTTAAACTCAGTTTTTCACAATTCCTGACATTTTATCCTCGAAAAAATGTCCTGTCTTAAGTCAGTTAGGATCACCACTTTATTTTAATAGTGTGAACTGTCAGAATAATAGCAGAGATTGATTTATTTCTTCTTTTATTTCTTTCATCAAATTCCCCGTGGGTCAGAAGTTTACATACACTCAATTAGTATTTTGTAGCATTGTCTTTAAATTGTTTACCTTGGGACAAACGTTTCGGGTACCCTTCCACAAGCTTCCCACAATAAGTTGGGTGAATTTTGTCCCATTCCACCTGACAGAGCTGATGTAACTGAGTCAGGTATGTAGGCCTCCTTGCTCGCTCACGTTTTTTCAGTTCTGCCCACAAATTTCTATGGGATTGAGGTCAGGGCTTTGTGATGGCCACTCCAATACCTTTACTTTGTTGTCCTTAAGCCATTTTGCCACAACTTAGGAAGTATGCTTGGGGTCATTGTCCATTTGGAAGACCCATTCGCGACCAAGCTTTAACTTCTTGACTGATGTCTTGAGATGTTGCTTCAATATATCCACATAATTGTCCCCCCTCATGATGCCATCTATTTTGTGAAGTGCACCAGTCCCTCCTACAGTAAAGCACCCCCACAACTTGATGCTGCCACCCGCGTGCTTCACGGTTGGGATGGTGTTCTTCAGCTTGCAAGCCTCTCCCTTTTTCCTCCAAACATAACGATGGTCATTATGGCCAAACAGGTCTATTTTTGTTTCATTAGACTAGAGGGACAGAGGATTTCTCCGAAAAGTACGGTCTTTGTCCCCATGTGCAGTTGCAAACCGTAGTCTGTCTTTTTTATGATGGTTTTGGAGCAATGGCTTCTTCCTTACTGAGCAGCCTTTCAGGTTATGTCGATATAGGACTCGTTTTACTGTGGATGTAGATACTTTTGTACCTGTTTCCTCCAGCGTCTTTACAAGGTCTTTGGCTGTTGTTCTGGGATTGATTTGCACCTTTCTCACGAAAGTACGTTCATCTCTAGGAGAACGAATGCGTCTCCTTCCTGAGTGGTATGACGGCTGCGTGGTCCCATGGTGTTTATACTTGCGTACTATTGTTTGTACAGATGAACATGGTACCTTCAGGTGTTTGGAAATTGCTCCCAATGATGAACCAGACTTGATGACAGAAATTATGTCAATTACCCTGTCAGAAGCTTCCATGACATAATTTTCTAGAATTTTCCAAGCTGTTTAAAGGCACAGTCATCTTAGTGTAGGTAAACTTCTGACCCACTGGAATTGTGATACAGTGAATTTTAAGTGAAATGATCTGTCTGTAAACAATTGTTGGAAAAATGATGTCCTAACCGACTTGCCAAAATGATAGTTTTTTAACAAGACATTTGTGGAGCGGTTGAGAAATGAGTTTATGACTACAACCTAAGTGTATGTAATCCTCCGACTTCAACAGCAGTATATCCAAGTAACAATGGAGTGTTTAGTATAAGTGAGTGGATGGCGTTGAGAGATTCCAACAGGAAACCCCAAATTGCCACAACCAAATACAACAGTGTGTCTGTGTGGGTAGAGTCTCTTCAATGTATGGAAGAAACATGTTTTAAACCCCAGGACACACCCGAGCCCAGGTGTGTCGCATTTCGTTGACGACCTTCCCGGCTCCGCCCACCGACATCATATTTAAGGAAAACAAGAGCAAAGTGGAAGAACTCATCAGACAGAGTGGGAGGGGCGTCACACACACACTCTTAATATTCTCTCCCCACCTTCCTTTCTCTTCATCTCGTCACGTTCTCTAGCTCATGCACACACATTTACACTCTCCCACTTATGGTAATGAATCCTCATTGTGATCATCAATGGCACCATCTGGCCTTCTACAGTCAGTTGACTGTTGTTTTAATGTTTCACCTCCGGCGAGAGGTTTCAGTTACTGTAAGGGGAAGGGACATGTGATGAGCATCGTCATTGTTCTCATTATCATCTTAATTTTGTCCTCATCATCATCATAATTGCCCTTACTAACCATCATCACAATAATTGCCCTCACTAACCATCATCACTGCACTAACATTATCAATATTGTGATAAAAAAAAACATAGTAGCATAGTGGGCCTTTGAGTACTGGTTCAGAAGCAGTGTTGTAAATGTAATCTGATTACGTAACATGTTATTTTTGTAATGTGTTTCATAATCAGATTACTTTTATAAGTAAAGAACCTGTGCATTATTTTTAGAATCATCTCTACCGGGCGCGTTTCCACGATCTGATCTTGACTTGTTTCCTCATTTAGTTCTCAAGCAAGTAGAGAAAGGATGTTAGGAGAAATGTCATGTTAGATGCTGTTCATAGAAGTGTATAAAGGGGGCACCTCTGATCGTTGCATTGATCTCTTCTGGGATAGCAAAGACCATGGAGGACTAGTGGTAAATGTGCCCTCTGTACATCTCTATGGGTCCGTGTACATGCGGTCTATAACCAGAACTGGTGGCTAGAGGAAAAAATATTTTGAATGACAAGAAGGAAATCTGTACAGATGTTTGATTTACAGTATTTATGGCTAATTAAGCAACACATACACTGCTCAAAAAAATAAAGGGAACACTAAAATAACACATCCTAGATCTGAATGAATGAAATATTCTTATTAAATACTTTTTTCTTTACATAGTTGAATGTGCTGACAACAAAATCACACAAATTATCAATGGAAATCAAATTTATCAACCCATGGAGGTCTGGATTTGGAGTCACACTCAAAATTAAAGTGGAAAACCACACTACAGGCTGATCCAACTTTGATGTAATGTCCTTAAAACAAGTCAAAATGAGGCTCAGTAGTGTGTGTGGCCTCCACGTGCCTGTATGACCTCCCTACAACTCCTGGACAGTCTGTGGCGCAACGTGGCGTTGGTGGATGGAGCGAGACATGTTGTTCCCCTGATGTGCTCAATTGGATTCAGTTCTGGGGAACGGGCAGGCCAGTCCATAGCATCAATGCCTTCCTCTTGCAGGAACTGCTGACACACTCCAGCCACATGAGGTCTAGCATTGTCTTGCATTAGGAGGAACCCAGGGCCAACCGCACCAGCATATCGTCTCACAAGGGGTCTAAGGATCTCATCTCGGTACCTAATGGCAGTCAGGCTAACTCTGGCGAGCACATGGAGGGCTGTGCGGCCCCCCAAAGAAATGCCACCCCACACCATGACTGACCCACCGTCAAACCGGTCATGCTGGAGGATGTTGCAGGCAGCAGAACGTTCTCCACGGCGTCTCCAGACTCTCACGTGTGCTCAGTGTGAACCTGCTTTCATCTGTGAAGAGCACAGAGCACCAGTGGCGAATTTGCCAATCTTGGTGTTCTCTGGCAAATGCCAAACGTCCTTCACGGTGTTGGGCAGTAAACACAACCCCCACCTATGGACGTCGGCCCTCATACCACCCTCATGGAGTCTGTTTCTGACCGTTTGAGCAGACACATGCATATTTGTGGCCTGCTAGAGATCATTTTGCAGGGCTCTGGCAGTGCTCCTCCTGCTCCTCCTTGCACAAAGGCGGAGGTAGTGGTCCTGCTTCTGGGTTGTTGCCCTCCTACGGCCTCCTCCACTTCTCCTGATGCACTGGCCTGTCTCCTGGTAGCGCCTCCATGCTCTGGACACTACGCTGACAGACACAGCAAACCTTCTTGCCACAGCTCGCGTTGATGTGCCATCCTGGATGAGCTGCACTACCTGAGCCACTTGTGTGGGTTGTAGACTCCGTCTCATGCTACCACTAGAGTGAAAGCACCGCCAGCATTCAAAAGTGACCAAAACATCAGCCAGGAAGCATAGGAACTGAGAATTGGTCTGTGGTCACCACCTGCAGAACCACTCCTTTATTGGGGGTGTCTTGCTAATTGCCTATAATTTCCACCTGTTGTCTATTCCATTTGCACAACAGCATGTGAAATTTATTGTCAATCAGTTTTGCTTCCTAAGTGGACAGTTTGATTTCACAGAAGTGTGATTGACTTGGATTTACATTGTGTTGTTTAAGTGTTCCCTTTATTTTTTTGAGCAGTGTATATAGCGCATCACTGTGTCACTGCACAGTGATCAAACCTTTTTGTTTTGTTTTTTTGGTTTATGTTACCCACTTTTTCTCTGCACTTTCGTAATTACAATCTTGTCTTAGCGCTGCAACTCCCCAACATGCTCGAGAGAAGCGAAGGTCAAGTCATGTGTCCTCCAAAACATGACCCGCCAAATCACGCTTCTTAACACCCGCTCGCTTAACCCGAAGCCAGCTGCACCAATGTGTCCAAGAAAACACATTACTGACGACCGAAGTCAGCCTTCATGTGCTAGGCCCGCCACAATTAAATTTGTACCTTTATTAACTAGGCAATTCAGTTAAGAACAAATTCTTATTTTCAATGACAGCCTAGGAACAGTGGGTTAACTGCCTGTTCAGGGGCAGAACGACAGATTAGTACCTTGTCAGCTTGGGGGTTTGAATTTGCAACCTTCCAGTTACTAGTCTAACGCTCTAACCACTAGGCTACGCTGCCGCCCCAAGGAGTCGCTAAAGCATCATGAGCCAAGTAAAGCCCCCCTGGCCAAACACCCCCTAACCAGGGCAACGCTGGGCCAATTGTGCATCGTCCTATGGGACTCCCGGTCGGTTATGATACAGGGATCGAACCCCAGGCCGTAGTGATGCCGTGACACTGTGATGTAGTGCCTTACACTGCTGCACCACTCGGGAGTCAAACAAGTGGTGAGATTTAGAAATGTTTTTTCATAAAAGTAATGCAAAATAATATAACTTGTTACTTTCCACACAATGTAGTAACATTGTAAAGTAATTTGTTACTTTTAAATGTAATGAGTAATATGTAACATTACTTTTTCAAGTAAATTATTCCAACACTGGTCAGGAGTTGAGAACTGAGAACTGAACAGGACGACCTCCTCCCCTAGTACTGAACAGGACGACCTCCTCCTCCCCTAGTACTGAACAGGACGACCTCCTCCTCCCCTACAACTGAACAGGACGACCTCCTCCTCCCCTAGTACTGAACAGGACGACCTCCTCCTCCCCTACAACTGAACAGGACGACCTCCTCCCCTACAACTGAACAGGACGACCTCCTCCCCTACAACTGAACAGGACGACCTCCTCCTCCCCTAGAACTGAGTAACAGGTCCCAGCTGTCCTCTTAGCAGGATGTGAGATGGAGTTGATGCCTCATTGAAGATTATGGTGTGTGTGTGCAGTGTTGGACAACTATCAAAGTGTGTATTGATGGAGAGGGATTGGGACTAGCGCTCTCCACTTAGACTCACACTGAAATGGTAACCCTGGCTCACACACCCATTCACCCATCAGACTAATGGCTTGACTGATAGAGACAGTAGACAATAGCTCAGGCTATTGTTGCTGACATACACTGAGCTCAGACCTCCCCGGGAAGCTCTGCTTTCACCTGCTTTTAATGCTTTCCTAAACACACACACTTAGAGCAGAATGAGAGCCGCCACGGGGGGTTAGCTTTGGCTTTCAGGTCGTATGTCCTCATCACCTGTCTAGCCCTAGAACAGAACAGGAGTTTTCACCTCAGTGTTTTAATCAGTTGTTATTCTATCTTGCCATTCTCCCTTATGGCTGAAGTTCTTTCTTTGGGATTCCTCTTTAGGGTTGTAAACACCCACTAGAGAAGGGGGTAGAGAAGCAGGTAGCGAGGATAGTTAGTGTCATTACTCCATTAACCAGCAGTGAGTAGTATCATTGAGTACGTTTTATATGCACACTAATAATTCAATATTAAACTGATTATGGCAGTCATGTAAACAAACACCTTACTCTGCTTATCTTAATTGGTGTAAGTCAAAATCGAAGTAAGCATACAGCGATTAAAACACCTGGTTTTCTGAGCCATCTTTCAAATTATTAGGGCATGTAAACAGCTTAATCGACATTCCAGGGGTGTATTTGATCTGCTCATGTGCCAGCACTGGGTAGCGCAAGCCTCCCTCTTATGCACGAGTGAAGTGAGTTTGGAAAAACTGAAAGTATACATCTTAGAAATAGTTTTCAGATACAAACTTGGTCCCAACTCAGAATAAAATAGGGTTCTCAAAAATAACATAGACGCTGTGGTAGAAAGTTTATTTTGATTGGCGATGATCTGCGTTTATCAAAAGTCCCATCAAGTAACCTGATTTTAGATGTGTCCATGTAAACAGGATTATTAGGGACATTGTTCTTCTTGCAAAGCATGTAAACCTTTCAAAATAAATATCTACAAGAATAATATTATTGTGTGCATGTAACCATGCTCAGCGTGACGTGAAACTTTGGTTTTAGAAGTGTGGGGGACAACCTGACGGGGGGCAGGGGGTACTCCCCCAGAAATCATTTGTGCATCTTAAGCTAATTCCCTGAATTTTTTTTTTACACAATTCAATATGCCATCTCTATTTAGAACAAAAAGTAAGCACAAATGCCCACAGTCATCAAGCTAGGTAAGAGATGATTATTAAATGTTTAAGTGATTAATAAGACTGAACTAGATCAATGATAATTCAATAATCAATATTGTCTTGCACCTTTAACCAATAGCCCAACAATGAACAACTCTTGAAAAAATACACACCTTTGATTGTCTTTATTAAGACAACCTCTATATCAAATTTCAGCCAGACCGACCAGCCAGCTCGAGCCGCCTGCACAGCCGACCCCCACCAGTCTAGTCATTAACTCCACTCTCTCCCAAAACAAGTTCCTTCCCAGTTCCAACCTTACATTTTTTTTAGTTCAAGGGAAAGGTTTGGAAACAAAATAACACCATTTTTTTTTTACAAATACACCTCAAATATACAGTGTGGCAAAATAGTATTTCGTCAGCCACCAATTGTGCAAGTTCTCCCACTTAAAAAGATGAGAGGCCTGTAATTTTCATCATAGGTACACTTCAACTATGACAGACAAAATGAGAAAAAAAATCCAGAAAATCACATTGTAGGATTTTTAATGAATTTATTTGCAAATTATGGTGGAAAATAAGTATTTGGTCAATAACAAACAAGCAAGATTTCTGGCTCTCACAGACCTGTAACTTCTTCTTTGAGGCTCCTCTGTCCTCCACTCATTACCTGTATTAATGGCACCTGTTTGAACTTGTTATCATTATAAAAGACACCTGTCCACAACCTCAAACAGTCACACTCCAAACTCTACTATGGCCAAGACCAAAGAGCTGTCAAACAAAATTGTAGACCTGAAGCTTGGTTTGAAGAAATCAACTGTGGGGGCAATTATTAGGAAATGGAAGACATACAAGACCACTGATAATCTCCCTCGATCTGGGGCTCCACGCAAGATCTCACCCCGTGGGGTTAAAATGATCACAAGAACGGTGAGCAAAAATCCCAGAACCACACGGGGGGACCTAGTGAATGACCTGCAGAGTGCTGGGACCAAAGTAACAAAGCCTACCATCAGTAACACACTACACCGCCAGGGACTCAAATCCTGCAGTGCCAGACGTGTCCCCCTGCTTAAGCCAGTACATGTCCAGGCCCGTCTGAAGTTTGCTAGAGAGCATTTGGATGATCCAGAAGAAGATTGGGAGAATGTCATATGGTCAGATGAAACCAAAATATAACTTTTTGGTAAAAACTCAACTCGTCGAGTTTGGAGGACAAAGAATGCTGAGTTGCATCCACAGAACACCATACCTACTGTGAAGCATGGGGGTGGAAACATCATGCTTTGGGGCTGTTTTTCTGCAAAGGGACCAGGACGACTGATCCGTGTAAAGGAAAGAATGAATGTGGCCATGTATCGTGAGATTTTGAGTGTGAACCTCCTTCCATCAGCAAGTGCATTGAAGATGAAACGTGGCTGGGTCTTTCAGCATGACAATGATCCCAAACACACTGCCCGGGCAACAAAGGAGTGGCTTCGTAAGAAGCATTTCAAGGTCCTGGAGTGGCCTAGCCAGATCTCAACCCTATAGAAAATCTTTGGAGGGAGTTGAAAGTCTGTGTTGCCCAGCAACAGCCCAAAAACACTGCTCTAGAGGAGATATGCATGGAGGAATGGGCCAAAATACCAGCAACAGTGTGTGAAAACCTTGTGAAGACTTACAGAAAACGTTTGACCTCTGTCATTGCCAACAAAGGGTATATAACAAAGTATTGAGATAAACTTTTGTTATTGACCAAATACTTATTTTCCACCATAATTTGCAAATAAATTCATAAACATTTCTACAATGTGATTTTCTGGATTTTTTTCCTTCTCATTTTGTCTGTCATAGTTGAAGTGTACCTATGATGAAAATTACAGGCCTCTCTCATCTTTTTAAGTGGAGAACTTGCACAATTGGTGGCTGACTAAATACTTTTTTGCCCCACTGTACATTAACACACAGAAACAGCAAATCCTCCATATACAGTGTATTCAGACCACTTGACTTTTTCCACATTTTATTACGTTACAGCTTTATTCTCAATTTAATTAAATCATTTTTTACCCTGAATCTACACACAATACCCCACAATGTTTGCAAATATATACATATACAGTGCACAAATTGCACAAATCTGGCCTTTATGGAAGAGTGGCAAGAAGAAAGCCATTTCTTAAAGATATCCATAAAAAGTGTTGTTTAAAGTTTGCCACAAGCCACCTGGGAGACACACCAAACATGTGGAAGAAGGTGCTCTGGTCAGATGAAACCAAAATTGAACTTTTTGGCAACAATGCAAAACGTTATGTTTGGCGTAAAAGCAACACAGCTGAACACACCATTCCCACTGTCAAACATGGTGGTGGCAGCATCATGGTTTGGGCCTGCTTTTCTTCAGCAGGGACAGGGAAGATGGTTAAAATTGATGCGAAGATGGATGGAGCCAAATACAGGACCATTCTGGAAGAACACCTGATGGAGTCTGCAAAAGACCTGAGACTGGGACGGAGATTTGTCTTCCAACAAGACAATGATCCAAAACATAAAGCAAAATCTACAATGGAATGGTTCAAAAATAAACATATCCAGGTGTTAGAATGGCCAAGTCAAAGTCCAGACCTGAATCCAATCGAGAATCTGATGAAAGAACTGAAAACTGCTGTTCACAAATGCTCTCCATCCAACCTCACTGAGCTCGAGCTGTTTTGCAAGGAGGAATGGGAAAAAATGTAAGTCTCTCGATGTGCAAAACTGATAGAGACATACCCCAAGCGACTTACAGCTGTAATCGCAGCAAAAGGTGGCGCTACAAAGTATTAACTTAAGGGGGCTGAATAATTTTGCACGCCCAATTTTTCAGTTTTTGATTTGTTAAAAAAGTTTGAAATATCCAATAAATGTCGTTCCACTTCATGATTGTGTCCCACTTGTTGTTGATTCTTCACAAAAAAATACAGTTTTATATCTTTATGTTTGAAGCCTGAAATGTGGCAAAAGGTCGCAAAGTTCAAGGGGGCCGAATACTTTCGCAAGGCACTGTATATATACATTAATGGTCAAAAGTTTTATAACACCTACTAATTCAAGGGGTTTTCTTTATTTTTTACTATTTTCTAATTGTGTAATAATAGTGAAGACATCAAAACTATAAAATAACACATATGGAATCATGTACTAACCAAAAAAGTATTAAACAAATAAAATGTTATATTTGAGATTCTTCAAATAGCCACCCTTTGCCTTAATGACAGCTTTGCACACTCTTGGCATTCTCTCAACCAGCTTCAACTGGAATGCTTTCCAACAGTCTTGAAGGTGTTCCCACATATGCTGATCACTTGTTGGCTGCTTTTCCTTCACTCTGTGATCCGACTCATCCCAAACCATCTTCATTTGGTTAAGGTCGGGGGATTGTGGAGGCCAGGTCATCTGATGCACCACTCTCCTTCTTGATCAAATAGCCCTTACACAGCCTGAAGGTGTTTTGGGTCAATTTTCTTGTTGAAAAGCAAATGATAGTACCACTAAGCGCAAACCAGATGGGATGGCGTATCGCTGTGGTAGCCATGCTGGTTACATGTGCCTTGAATTCTAAATAAATCACAGACAGTGTCACCCCCATACCATAACACCACTTCCTCCATGCTTTACGGTAGAAAACTATACATTGCAGATATTATCCGTTCACCCACACCGCTTCTCACAAAGACATGGTGGTTGGAACCAAAAGTCTTCAGATTGGACTCATCGGACTAAAGGACAAATTTCCACCGGTCTAATGTCCATTGCCCATGTTCCTTGTCCCGAGCAGTCTCTTCTTATTATTGTTGTCCTTTAGTAGTGGTTTCTTTGCAGCAATTCAATGCCATGAATGCCTGATTCACACAGTCTCCTCTGAACAGTTGATGTTGAGATGTCTGTTAATCTGAAGCAATTGTTGGGGCTGCAATTTCTGAGGCTGGTAACTCTAATGAACTTATCCTCTGCAGCAGAGATAACTCTGGGTCTTCCATTCCTGTGGCGGACCTTATCAGTAACAATAAAGAAAATCCCTTGAATGAGTAGGTGTTCTAAACCATTTGACTTGGGGTGTGTGTATGCATGCATGCGTGTATGCATGCAGTTGAAGTCGGAAGTTTACATACACCTTAGCCAAATAGATTTGAACTAAGTTTTTCACAATTCCTGACATTTAATCCTAGTAAAAATTCCCTGTTTTAAGTCAGTTAGGATGGCCACTTTATTTGAAAAATGTGAAATGTCAGAATACTAGTAGAGTGATTTAGTTCAGCTTTTATTTTTTTTATCACATTACCAGTGGGTCAGAAGTTTACATGCACTCAATTAGTATTTGGTAGCATTGCCTTTAAATTGTTTACCTTGGGTCAAACATTTCGGGTAGCCTTCCACAAGCTTCCCACAATAGGTTGGGTGAATTTTGGCCCATTCCTCCTGACAGAGCTGGTGTAGCTGAGTCAGGTTTGTAGGCCTCCTTGCTCGCCCACGCTTTTTCAGTTCTGCCCACAAATGTTCTATAGGATTGAAGTCTGGGCTTTGTGATGGCCACTCCAATACATTGACTTTGTTGTCCTTAAGCCATTTTGCCACAACTTAGGAAGTATGCTTTGGGTCATTGTCCTTTTGGAAGACCCATTTGCGACCAAGCTTAACTTCCTGACTGATGTCTTGAGATGTTGCTTCAATATATCCACATAATTTTCCTAACTCATGATGCCATCTATTTTGTGAAGTGCACCAGACCCTCCTGCAGCAAAGCAACCCCAAAACATGATACTGCCACCCCTGTGCTTCACGGTTGGAATGGCCTTCTTCGGCTTGCAAGCCTCCCTCTTTTTCCTCCGAACGTAGGGATGGTCATTATGGCCAAACATTTCTATTTTTGTTTCATCAGACCAGAGAACTTTTCTCCAAAATGTACAGTCTTTGTTCCCATGTGCAGTTGCAAACCGTAGTCTGGCTCTTGTATGGCGGTTTTGGAGCAGTGGCTTCTACCTTGCTGAGTAGTCTTTCAGGTTATGTCGATTTAGGACTCGTTTTACTGTGGATATAGATACTTTTGTACCTGTTTTCTCCAGCATCTTCACAAGGTCCTTTGCTGTTCGAGGATTGATTTGCACTTTTCGCACCAAAGTACGTTCATCTCTAGGAGACAGAACACTTCTCCTTCCTGAGCTGTATGACGGCTGCTTGGTCCCATGGTGTTTATACTTGTGTACTATTGTTTGTACAGATGAACATGGTAATTAGAAAAAAACAGACTTGTGGAGGTCTACAATGTTTTTTGAGGTCTTGGCTGATTTATTTTGATTTTCCCATGATGTCAAGCAAAGAGGCACTGACTTTGAAGGTATGCCTTGAAATACATCCACAGGTACACCTCCAATTCACTCAAATTATGTCAATTAGCCTATCAGAAGCTTTTAAAGCCATAACATAATTTTCTGAAATTTTCCAAGCTGTTTAAAGGCACAGTCAACTTCATGTATGTAAACTTCTTACCCACTGGAAGGTTTGTATCATCTGATTTACACAACATGCCTACCACTTTGAAGATGAAAAATATTTTTTATTGTGAAACAAACAAGGAATAAGACCAAAAAACTGAACTTGAGCGTGCATAACAATTCACCCCCTCAAAGTCAATACTTTGTAGAGCCACCTTTTACAGCTGCAAGTCTCTTGGGGTATGTCTCTATAATCTTGGCACATCTAGCCACTGGGTTTTTTTCCCGTTCTACAAGGCAAAACTGCTCCACCTCCTTCAAGCTGGATGGGTTCCGCTGGTGTACAGCAATCTTTAAGTCATACCACAGATTCTCAATTGGATTGAGGTATGGGCTTTGACTAGACCATTCCAAACCATTTAAATGTTTCTCCTTATTAAACCACTCAAGTGTTGTTTTAGCAGTATCTTAGGGTCATTGTCCTGCTGGAAGGTGAACATCCGTCCCAGTCTTAATTCTCTGGAAGACTGAAATAGGTTTTACTCAAGAATTTCCCTGTATTTAGCGCCATCCTTCAATTCTGACCAGTTTCCCAGTCCTTGACGATTAAAAACAACCCCACAGCATAATGCTGCCACCACCATAATTCACTGTGGGGGTGGTGTTCTCGGGGTGATGAGAGGTGTTGGGTTTGCGCAGACATAGCGTTTTCCTTGATGGCCAAAAAGCAAAATGCTTGTCTCATCTGACCACAGTACATTCTTCCATATGTTTGGTGAGTCTCCCACATGCCTTTTGGTGAACACCAAACGTGTTTGCTTATTTTTTTCTTGAAATTGCTTTTTTCTGGACACTCTTCCATAAAGCCCAGCTCTGTGGACTGTACGGCTTAAAGTGGTCCTGTGGAAAGATACTCCAACCTCCACTGTGGAGATTTGCATCTCCTTCAGGGTTATCTTTGCTCTCTTTGTTGCCTTTCTGATTAATGCCCTCCTTGCCTGTTCTGTGACTTTTGGTGGGCGGCCCTTTCTTGGCAGGTTTGCTGTGGTGCCATATTCTTTCCATTTTTTAATAATGGATTTAATGGTACTCCGTGGGATGTTAAAAGTTTCTGATATTTTTTTCTAACCCAACCCTGATCTGTACTTCTCCCCCACTTTGTCCCTGACCTGTTTGGAGAGTTCCTTGGTCTTCATGGTGTCGCTTGCTTGGTGGTGCCCCTTGCTTAGTGGTGTTGTAGTATCTGGGGCCTTTCAGAACAGGTGTGTATATATATATATACTGAGATCATGGGACAGGTCATATGACACTTAAATTGCACACAGGTGGACTTTATTTATCTAATTATGTGACTTTTGAAGGTAATTGGTTGCACCAGATCTTGTTTAGGGGCTTCATAGCAAAGTGGGTGAATACATAGGCATGCACCACTTTTCTGTTGTTTTCTTTTAAATTAGTTTTTAAAACATGTTATTTTTTTCAGTTCCCTTCACCAATTTTTTTAAAAAATTTTGTGAATTTTATTTTTTGTGAATTTTCTCCCTTTTTCTCCCCAATTTCGTGGTCCAATTGTTGTAGTAGCTACTATCTTGTCTCATTGCTACAACTCCCGTACGGGCTCGGGAGAGACGAAGGTTGAAAGTCATGCGTCCTCCGATACACAACACAACCAAGCCGCACTGCTTCTTAACACAGCGCGCATCCAACCCGGAAGCCAGCCGCACCTATGTGTCGGAGGAAACACCATGTACCTGGCCACCTTGGTTAGCGCGCACTGCGCCCGGCCCGCCACAGGGGTCGCTGGTGCGCGATGAGACAAGGACTTCCCTACCGACCAAGCCCTCCCTAACCCGAACGACGCTAGGCCAATTGTGCGTCGCCCCACGGACCTCCCGGTCGCGGCCGGTTACCACTGCGCCACCCGGGAGGCTCACTTCACCAATTTTGACTATTTTGTGTATGTCCATTACATGAAATCCAAATAAAAATTAATTTAAATGACAGGTTGTAATGCAACAAAATAGGAAAAATGCTAAGGGGGATGAATACTTTTGCAAGTGTCTGTGTATAATTTCAGCAAAAAAAGAAATACCCCCTTTTCAGGACCCTGTCTTTCAAAGACAATTCATAAAAATCCAAATAACTTTACAGATCTTCATTGAAAAGGGTTTAAACACTGTTTCCCATGCTTGTTCAATGAACCATAAATTTTTTTATGAACATGCACCTGTGGAACGGTCGTTAAGACACTAACAGCTAACAGACGGTAGGCAATTAAGGTCACAGTTATGAAAACTTAGGACACTAAAGAGGCATTTCTACTGACTCTGAAAAACACCAAAAGAAAGATGCCCAGGGTCCCTGCTCATCTGCTTGATCGTGTCTTAGGCATGCTGCAAGGAGGCATGAGGACTGCACATGTGACCAGGACAAAACATTGCAATGTCCGTACTGTGAGATGCCTAAGACAGCACTACAGGGAGACAGGGCGGACAGCTGATCGTCCTCGCAGTGGTATCAACACAGTATATGTGTATCACAGTGTATATGTATGTATCAACACAACACCTGCACAGTTTCGGGACATCCGAACATTACACCTGCGGGACAGGTATAGGATGGCAACAACAACTGCCTGAGTTACACCAGGAACGCACAATCCCTCCATCAGTGCTCAGACTGTCCGCAATAGGCTGAGAGAGGCTGGACTGAGGGCTTGTAGGCCTGTTGTAAGGCAGGTCCTCACCAGACATCACCGGCAACAACGTCACCCATGGGCACAAACCCACCGATGGACCAGACAGGACGGGCAAAAAGTGCTGTTAACTGATGAGTCACGGTTTTGTCTCACCAGGGGTGATGGTCGGATTCGCATTTATTGTCAAAGGAATGAGCGTTACACCGAGGCATGGAGCGGGATCGATTTGGAAGTGGAGGGTCTGTCATGCGGTGTGTCACAGCATAATCGGACTGAGCTTGTTGTCATTGCAGGCAATCTCAACTCTGTGCATTACAGGGAAGACATCCTCCTCCCTCATGTGGTACCCTTCCTGCAGGCTCAACCTGATATGTCCCTCCAGCATGACAATGCCACCAGCCATACTGCTCGTTCTGTGCGTGATTTCCTACAAGACAGGAATGTCAGTGTTCTGCCATGGCCAGCGAACAGCCCGAATCTCAATCCCATTGAGCACGTCTGGGACTTGTTGGATCGGAGGGTAAGGGCTAGGGCCATTCCCCCCAGAAATGTCCGGGAACTTGCAGGTGCCTTGGTGTAAGAGTGCGGTAACATTTCACAGTAAGAACTGGCAAATCTGGTGCAGTCCATGAGGAGGAGATGCACTGCAGAACTTGATGCAGCTATACTGATGGTTACTTTTGATTTTTACCCACACCTTTGTTCAAGGACACATTCTTCCATTTCTGTTATCACGTCTGTGGAACTTGTTTAGTTAATGTCTCAGTTGTTGATTCTTGTTATGTTCATACAAATATTTACACATAAAATTTGCTGAAAATAAACACAGTTGACATTGAGTACGTTTCTTTTTTTGGCTCTGGCTGGGCCACTCAAGGACATTGAGACTTGTCCCGAAGCCACTCTTGCGTTGTCTTGGCTGTATGGTAGTCTCCCAGTCCCATCCATTGAAAAACATCCCCAAAACATGATGCTGCCACCACCATGCTTCACCATAGGGATTGTGCCAGGTTTTCCTCCAGACATGACGCTTGGCATTGAGGCCAAAGAGTTCAATCTTGGTTTCATCAGACCAGAGAGTCTTGTTTCTCATGGTCAGAGTCCTTTAGGTGCCTTTTGGAAAACTCCAAGCGGACTGTCATGCCTTTTACTGAGGAGTGGCTTCTGTCTGGCCACTCTACCATAAAAGGCCTGATTGGTAGAGTACTGCAGAGATGTTTGTCCTTCTGGAAGGTTCTCCGATCTCCACAGAGGAACTCTGGTACTCTGTCAGAGTGACCATCAGGTTCTTGGTCACCTCCCCAATTGCTCAGTTTGGCCAGGCGGCCAGCTCTGGCTTGGTTTTGGCTTGGTTTTTGCTCTGACATGCACTGTCAACTGTGTGTGTGTGTGTGTGTGTGTGTGTGTGTGTGCCTTTCCAAATAATTTCCAATCAATTGAATTTACCACAAGTGGAAGTTACCTTGCCAGCTACATCAATCAACTAAAGAGTAGCCAGTTTCTGCTCTGCTTTCTATTACAACTCTGTGAAAGAGCGCAACTCATACACACTGATTTATGCTCAACTCTCTCATGCTGGTCCAGCTAGCCTTCCAGAAGCTTTGCCTTCACACAGCCTGTCAGCCCGCTCTATGTTGTCCACGTGGTCTGTCTGAACACTCCAAACAGCCTACACGACCGCTCTGAGGCGTCCGCATGGTCCTAAGGCACACCGTAGCTGCTTTATGTATCGCAATGTAATGATCAAACTAGAGGGGACAAAAATGCAATTTCAGAATGTGGGGTGGGATATGTCCCCCTGTCCCCAGTGAAAGTTGCGTCCCTGTGTGAAGTCATGAGCTGGTTTTCTCCCCAGTGGTAAGTCGTTCCCCGTATGGAACATTTCTAATATAGGTTATTTTTGCTTTAGTATGCTATCACATTGCATAAAAAATGGGATGGCTAATTTGATTGGGGTGGGTAATGTTCCGTATTCTGTCAGTACGGCGTATTCACAATTGGTGTCTTATTTTCCCTTTTGACCTTACTCATTTACTCACTGTGTTCACAGTTTCCTTTCTCTCACTTGTTTATCTTCACTCATTCATTCTCACTCAGACATTAAGTGCTTGGCGCTGGAAGCGGACACATTCTGTATCCAAGACGACCTAAGTTAGTCTCAGCAGGTATGTGGGTGTTATTGCGAGAGCCAGAAAGAGGGAAGGAGAGAGAGAAAGTGAAAAAAATAAGGCTAAAGGATATTCCAATTGAGACAGCGGAGATGGAGATGGAGAAGTAAAGAAACTAGGGACAGAGAAGAAATGGAAAAGTAAAGTGGAAAGAGGGAGAAAGAAAAGAAAATACCAGTAAGGAGAGGAAGTCAAATACGAAGAGATAGAAGGTAGAAAATGAAAAAAGGATGAGAGTAATGGAAAAAAAAGTTAAAGCTGTGGTTTGAAGAGTGGTGAGATGGTGGAAGACAGGATGGGGTGAATGGAAAAAAGAGGAGAGGGATGGAGGGAAATAGCATGCAGGTTATTGCCTGCCATAAAGAATGAAACAGGTAAGTGTTGTAAGGTGTGTACTGTGAACCCCAGGAAAACCAGTGAGTCATAGCAGCACAGACGGAGCTAACAACATTACTGCTCAGAGACCAGACAAGATTACAGCTGCTGCTGGTTTGAACACACACACTGTTAGTGAGCATTTCTCCTTTGCCAAGATAATCCATCCAGCTGACAGGTGTGGCATATCAAGAAGATGATTAAACAGCATAATCATTACACAGGTGTACCTTGTGCGGAGGACAATAAACGTCCACTCTAAAATGTGCAGTTTTGTCACCCAACACAATACCACAGATGTCTCAAGTTTTGAGGGAGTGTGCAATTGGCATACTGACTGCAGGAATGTCCACCAGAGCTGTTGACAGAGAATGTAATGTTAATTACTCTGCTATAAGATGCCTCAAACATTGTTTTAGAGAATTTGGCAGTACATCCAACCGGCCTCACAGCAGTAGACCATGTGTAACCACACCAGCCCAGGACCTCCACATCTGGCTTCTTCACCTGCGGGATGGTCTGAGACGAGCCAGACAGCTGATGAAACTGGGTTTGCATAAGCAAAGAATTTCTGCACAAACTGTCAGAAACCGCCTCAGGGAAGCTCATCTGCATGCTCACCGTTCTCACCAGGGTCTTGACCTGGCTGCAGTTCGCATCGTAACCGACTTCAGTGGGAAAACATTCCACAGGCCACAATCAACAGCCTGATCAACTCTATATGAAGGAGATGTGTCATGCTGGATGAGGCAAATGGTGGTCAGACCAGATACTGACTGGTTTTCTGATCCCTTACTGATCGCCCTTACTTTAAAAAAAAAAAGGTATCTGTGACCAGCAGATGCATATCTGTATTCCCAGTCGTGAAATCCATAGGCCTAATTTATTTATTTAAATTGACTGAGTTCCGTATGACCTGTAACTAAGTGAAATCTTTGAAATTGTTGCGTGATGATGAGTTTATTTTTGTTAATGTACAGTACCAGTCAGAAGTTTGGACACACCTACTCATTCAAGGGTTTTCCTACATTTTGACAATGTTCTACATTTTAGAATTGGAAAGACATAAAAACTATGAAATAACACATATGGAATAATGTAGTAACCAAAAAAGTGCTAAACAAATCAATATATATTTGAGATTCTTCAAAGTTGCTACCCTTTGCCTTGATGACAGCTTTGCACGCTCTTGGCGTTCTCTCAACCAGCTTCATGAGGAATGCTTTTCCAACAGTCTTGGAGGAGTTCCCACATGCTGAGCACTTGTTGGCTTCTTTTCCTTCACTCTACGCTCCAACTCATCGCAAACCATCACAATTGGGTTGAGGTCGGATGATTTTGGAAGCCAGGTCATCTGATGCAGCAATCCATCACTCTCCTTCAAAGTCAAATAGCCCTTACACAGCCTAGAGGTGTGTTTTGGGACATTGTCCTGTTGAAAAGCAAATGATAGTTCCACTAAGCACAAACCAGATGGGATGGCGTATCGCTTCAGAATGCTGTGGTAGCCATGCTGGTTAAGTGTGCCTTGAATTCTAAATACATCACTGACAGTGTCACCAGCAAACACCATCTCACCTACCTCTATCTCCATGCTTCATGGTGGGAACCACACATGCGGCAATCATCCGTTCACCTACTCTGCGTCTCACAAAGACACGGGGGCTGGAACCAAAAATCTGAAATTTGGACTCATCAGACCAAAGGACAGATTTCCACCGGTCTAATGTCCATTGCTCGTGTTTCAAGCAAGTCTGTTCTTCTTATTGGTGTCCTTTTAGTAGTTGTTTCTTTGCAGCAATTTGACCATGAAGGCCTGATTCACGCAGTCTCCTCTGAACAGTGGATGTTGAGATGTGTCTGTTACTTGAACTATGTGAAGCATTTATTTGGACTGCAATTTCTGAGGCTGGTAACGAATGAACTTATCCTCTGCAGCAGAGGAAATTCTGGGTCTTTCTTTCTTGTGGCGGTCCTCATGAGAGACAGCTTCAACATAGTGCTTGATGGTTTTTGAGACTGCACTTGAAATGTTCAAAGTTCTTGAAATGTTCAGCATTGACTGACCTTCATGTCTTAAAGTAATGATAGACTGTCGTTTCTCTTTGCTTAATTGAGCTGTTCTTGCCATAATATGGACTTGGTCTTTTTACCAAATAGGGCTATATTCTGTATACCCCCCTACCTTGTCACAACACAACTGATTGGTTACTTTGAAGAATCTCAAATATAAAATATATTTAGATTTTTTTATTTTTTATGTTTGGTTACTACATGATTCCTTGTGTTATTTCATAGTTTGATGTCTTCACTATTATTCTACAATGTAGAATATAGTCAAAATGAAGAAAAATCTTGGAATAAGTTGGTGCTTCCAAAATTTTGATTGGTGCTGTATGTTTGCATGAACATGCTCTCACACATGCGAACACACACAGACAGCGGCAGGTAGCCTAGTGGTTAATTATATAAAGAAGGTCACTGGTTCGAATCCCCAAGCCGACTAGATTAAAAATCTCTGTGCCCTTGAGCAAGGCACTTAACCCTAATTGCTCTTGTTAGACGCTCTAAGAGCGTCTGCTAAATGACTATTTTTTTATGTAAACCGTGACAAACACACACATCTCGCAAAACACCATCTCACACATGATGACTAGAGAACAGAAGGGAATTTTAGAACACAGCTGGGCCGTGGGCGAGATGATGCAACACACACAAAGTGTTTCTCACTGCTTGTAAGCTGTGTGCGCTTGTGTGTTAGACTGTGAAGGTGTTGATTGGAGAGTGTGTACTGTAGTGTGCTAAAAACACGCATGTTGCTCTGTCGCCATCCTGCGCCACACAATATTCAATGTATTGCTATGTCTGCTCCTCTCTGTCCCAAATCCACCCCTACACGTCCACTTCAAGGACCCTGTTCCATTACATGTGCTATCTGCGTATTAATGATATACACCCCATGTCATCAACATTACAACCTGTTCCCCTATACAATGGCACACACAGGCCGTACTATAGAGGAGGAGGAAAGTGGAGGGACAAATGGGGAGAGTAATAATGCTTTAGATGAGAAGGAAAAGAAAGAGGGAGGAAGAGGGGGATACAGAAATTCAGAATTCTCTCTTTCATCTGACAGAATCTTGTAGTGTAGTAAAGTAGCATTAGTGTGGTTTAGTACGTTGGTGAGATGAGAGAAGACTGAATAATATGACAGGGGAGCAGAGCAGGACTAATGTTAGGACAGTGTGGCGTGTCTGATGTGACAGTCCTTAAAGTAGAGAACTAGAGGACCCCTCCTGCTAGACATCTCCTCTTTGAGAGTAGAGAAATAAGGAAAGGAGTGAGTCGAGGGAAATAGGGGGGGATGGTAGAGGTATTATGGGGGGGGGGGTGTATGGGAGAAAGAGCTGTGTGAATTAAACAGCCCCCATGTAAAAGGAGACTAGAGGTGTCTGTGCAAAAGTGAACATCGAATGGGTACTTGTGGGTGTAGGGGGTTACATTGTATTGTGGTCCTGACTCCAAGGTGGGTAATGTAGTTTTAACAATGCTACACTTCTCTCCTCAGTCTGTAAGATGTGTTGGTTTGTTTATATTGTAGTTCTGACTGACTTGACTCACTGGTACTGTAATAGTAAGTGTTGTTGTCGTCTAACAGTGTGCACCTGTATCTCTCTTCCCTCCAGTCTGTACGGTGCGCTGTCAGAAGTTCCTCATCTCTCGTGTTGGTGAAGACTGGATCTTCCTCATCCTCCTGGGTCTATTCATGGCTCTGGTCAGCTGGGTGGTCGACTTCGCTATTGCCATCTGTCTACAAGGTGAGGGCTTTGGGGAGGTGAGGGCTTTGGGGAGGAGGTAGACTGCTTGGTCTACTGATGGCTCTAGTCAGCTGTACTGTCCCTCTGTCTGAATCATTTAATCTGACACATTTCCTGCATGCAGCTAAAGAAGACATTAAGCCACACTCAAGATAATCTCAGACACTGTGGTTCACGCACACACACCCATCAAACCAGGGTGTGTGTTCATGATGAGCTGCAGTGCAGATTACTGTCTACCAGGGCTGCATGCAAGTCCGTGTGTGTATGATTAGCTTAAATGTGGTTTAATTTAATCTTTGCAGCATTAAAATGTGTTTGTGTGTGTGAGTGTTCAGAAGGTGTGTGGGTGTCAATGTGCTTTATCTTGAGTCAAGCACAAATTTACACACATTGCTGCAGTGTGTGTGTGTGTGTCAGATGGTAGACTGCATGTAGAGAAAGTGAAGAGGGGAGAGGAGTGAGTCATCTAGAAGCAAGACGCTCATCCAGACAAATCCCCCCCCTTTCTACACACACACACACACTTTTGATCTCTCCATGTAAAGCAGTCATTTTTAGGAGAGAAGTCCTGCGGGTTCTACTTTTGTCAAATGTTTTGTCTCTGTACTCATGAGTAGGGCTGGGAATTGCCAGGGACCTCACAATATGATATTATCAGGATACTGCCAATACAATATGTATTGCAGTTCTCATGATGAATATATTTTATCATGATTTATATATTGGATATACAGTGCCTTGCGAAAGTATTCGGCCCCCTTGAACTTTGCGACCTTTTGCCACATTTCAGGCTTCAAACATAAAGATATAAAACTGTATTTTTTTGTGAAGAATCAACAACAAGTGGGACACAATCATGAAGTGGAACGACATTTATTGGATATTTCAAACTTTTTTTAACAAATCAAAAACTGAAAAATTGGGCGTGCAAAATTATTCAGCCCCTTTAAGTTAATACTTTGTAGCGCCACCTTTTGCTGCGATTACAGCTGTAAGTCGCTTGGGGTATGTCTCTATCAGTTTTGCACATCGAGAGACTGACATTTTTTCCCATTCCTCCTTGCAAAACAGCTCGAGCTCAGTGAGGTTGGATGGAGAGCATTTGTGAACAGCAGTTTTCAGTTCTTTCCACAGATTCTCGATTGGATTCAGGTCTGGACTTTGACTTGGCTATTCTAACACCTGGATATGTTTATTTTTGAACCATTCCATTGTAGATTTTGCTTTATGTTTTGGATCATTGTCTTGTTGGAAGACAAATCTCCGTCCCAGTCTCAGGTCTTTTGCAGACTCCATCAGGTGTTCTTCCAGAATGGTCCTGTATTTGGCTCCATCCATCTTCCCATCAATTTTAACCATCTTCCCTGTCCCTGCTGAAGAAAAGCAGGCCCAAACCATGATGCTGCCACCACCATGTTTGACAGTGGGGATGGTGTGTTCAGCTGTGTTGCTTTTACGCCAAACATAACGATTTGCATTGTTGCCAAAAAGTTCAATTTTGGTTTCATCTGACCAGAGCACCTTCTTCCACATGTTTGGTGTGTCTCCCAGGTGGCTTGTGGCAAACTTTTAATGACACTTTTTATGGATATCTTTAAGAAATGGCTTTCTTCTTGCCACTCTTCCATAAAGGCCAGATTTGTGCAATATACGACTGATTGTTGTCCTATGGACAGAGTCTCCCACCTCAGCTGTAGATCTCTGCAGTTCATCCAGAGTGATCATGGGCCTCTTGGCTGCATCTCTGATCAGTCTTCTCCTTGTATGAGCTGAAAGTTTAGAGGGACGGCCAGGTCTTGGTAGATTTGCAGTGGTCTGATACTCCTTCCATTTCAATATTATCGCTTGCACAGTGCTCCTTGGGATGTTTAAAGCTTGGGAAATCTTTTTGTATCCAAATCCGGCTTTAAACTTCTTCACAACAGTATCTCGGACCTGCCTGGTGTGTTCCTTGTTCTTAATGATGCTCTCTGCGCTTTTAACGGACCTCTGAGACTATCACAGTGCAGGTGCATTTATACGGAGACTTGATTACACACAGGTGGATTGTATTTATCATCATTAGTCATTTAGGTCAACATTGGATCATTCAGAGATCCTCACTGAACTTCTGGAGAGAGTTTGCTGCACTGAAAGTAAAGGGGCTGAATAATTTTGCACGCCCAATTTTTCAGTTTTTGATTTGTTAAAAAGGTTTGAAATATCCAATAAATGTCGTTCCACTTCATGATTGTGTCCCACTTGTTGTTGATTCTTCACAAAAAAATACAGTTTTATATCTTTATGTTTGAAGCCTGAAATGTGGCAAAAGGTTGCAAAGTTCAAGGGGGCCGAATACTTTCGCAAGGCACTGTAGTTTAACTTTCTGATTGACATCAATTTGATATTGGTGTGTTTGTGTGTGTGTCCATAGCACAGAAGTGGATGTACGGAGGCCTGGAGAGTAATGTGTTTCTCCAGTACCTAGCCTGGGTCACCTACCCTGTGGTGCTCATCACCTTCTCAGCTGGCTTCACACAGATACTGGCCCCACAGGCCGTAGGTAAGACACACACATACACTGACTGACTGACTGCATCAGAGCACCATAACCCCCTCTCCCCCTCTAGGTTCAGGTATCCCAGAGATGAAGACCATTCTGAGGGGTGTAGTGCTGAAAGAATACCTCACCTTTAAAACCTTTGTTGCCAAAGTCATCGGTCTCACCTGTGCCCTGGGCAGTGGCATGCCTCTGGGCAAGGAGGTAACACTCACACACACACAGTACACACACACACGTGCACACGCGCTCGGTTAACATTCTTCTCACCTCTCTGTCTTTTGACGCACACATATCCTCTTCTCACAGTCAAGCTTGTGTGAGTTTGGGTAGTTGTCTGTTCCAGTAGTTGTCTGTTCCAGGAGTTCCACTAGTTATGCAGACACACACACCATTTGACAGCTAGCAGACGCAATATGGCATAAAGACTCCTAAAATCAATCAATATATCTGTAATTCATAGGACAAGGGGTTCTAACAGTGAAGCACACAGAGGGTTGTGGTTACACATGTCCTGTGTCCCTGTCATACAGCCACACACGTTGCACTCAGGCCACCCTGTTGGTCACAGTGGAGAGGTAAAACAGGGGAGGGGGATAAGAGGGAGTAAAGAAGAGGAGAGGGGGATGAAGGAGGGTGGAAAGAAGAGGAGAGGGGGGTGGGGAGGAGAGGGGGATGAAGGAGGGTGGAGAGGATAGGGGAATGAAGGAAGGTGGAGAGGAGACGGGGATAAAGGAGGGTAGAGGGGGATGAAGGAGGGTGGAGAGGGGGTTGGAAGAATACAACAGAATTTAAATCTTCTTAGAAAAGTCTTGAGATTAATCAATGATACACTGAAGTTTTTAGGAAATCATTCACAAGTGATTCTTTCTCCCTCTCTCTCTAGGGTCCGTTTGTTCACATTGCCAGTCTGTGTGCTGCACTCCTCAGCAAATTCATGTCTCTGTTTGGTGGAATCTACGAGGTAAATCACACTTGGACACACACAAGTTACCACATTGGTATCAATGTGATCTTTCAGAAAGGAAAAACTATGCAGAAATATGTTAAACCATTCATTAAGAAATTAATAATGCAAGTCTTGGTGATATATACTCTGCTGCTTCAGGGTAGCTTAATATACACTGAAAAAAATATAAATGTAACATGTGAAGTGTTGGTCCCATTTTTCATAAGCTGAAATAAAAGATCCCAGAATTTTTCCGTACGCACAAAAAGCTTATTTCGCTCAAATCTGGTGAAGAAATTTGTTTACATCCCTGTTAGTGAGCTTTTCTCCTTTGCCAAGATAATCCATCCACCTGACAGATGTGGCATATCAAGAAGCTGATTAAACAACATAATCATTACACAGGTGTACCTTGTGCTGGGGACAATAAAAGGCCACTCTAAAATGTGAAGTTTTGTCACACAACACAATGCCACAGATGTTTCAAGTTTTTAGGGAGCGTGCAATTGTTATGCTGACTGCAGGAATGTCCACCAGAACAGTTGTCAGAGAATGTAATGTTCATGTCTCTACCATATGCCGCCTCCAACGTCGTTTTAGAGAATTTGGCACTACGTCCAACCAGCCTCTCAACATCAAACCATGTCATGTGTATGGCGTCGTGTGGGAAAGCGGTTTGCTGATGTCAAAGTTGTGAACAGAATGCCCCAAGGTATCGGTGGGGTTAGTGTATGGGCAGGCGTAAGCTACCGACAGCGAACACAATTGTGTTTTAACGATGGCAATTTGAATGCAGAGATACCATGACTAGATCCTGAGGCCCCTTGTTCACACGCTATCACCTCATGTTTCAGCATGATAAAGCACGGCCACATGTCACAAGGATCTGTACAGAATTCCTGCAAGCTGAACATGTCCCTGTTCTGCATACTCACCAGACATGTCACCCATTGAACATCTTCCAGATGCTCTGGATCAAGATGTACGACAACGTGTTTCAGTTCCCGCCAGTATCCAGCAACTTCACACAGCCATTGAAGAGGAGTGAGACAACATTCCACAGGCCACAATCAACAGCCTGATCAATTCTGTGCAAAGGAGACGTGTCGCGCTACATGAGGCAAATGGTGGTCACACCAGATACTGACTGGTTTTCTGATCCACGCCCCTACATTTTTCTAAGGTTTCTGTGACCAACAGATGCATATCTGTATTCCCAGTCATGTGATATCCATAGATTACGACCTTATACATGTATTTCAATTGACTGATTTCCTTAAATGAACTGTAACTCAGTCAAATCTTTGAAGTTGTATTTTTGTTCAGTATATGAAATGAACTCCAAGCAGTGAGAGCGCTAAACTATAACAGTCCCCCCCCAAGAACCCTACTGCAGAATGCCTAGTTTAGATATTAGCAAATAGACCAGCTAAAGACATCCTACCATTTACAAGACTGTATACTATGTGTGAATATGAACCATGTGTAGCGTGATTTGTGCAACGTATGTCTTATATTTTCTATATGACGCACCACCGGGTAGCCTCGTTTGAGGCAGTATGAGCTGTCATCTTGGTATATGAGAATATGCTACCTAACTAGCAACCGTAAGCAGTACGAACCCAGCTGCCTTGGAGACGCACCGCCAGGTGCTCTCACTGAAAGTAAATTCATAATCATCTGGCGGGTCTTCATAAAATATATCCTTATCTAACAAGCAACCTTAAGAAATATGACCCGGCCAACCACCTGTAGCTATATGCAATATATTTTATATCAAGTAGCCAGCAAAGATGGCAACATGTAGGCTATTGACCACGGCTGACGCCATTATAGCAAACTTAATGAGGCATGGTACTGGCAGGTAAACTCATCACTGTTTAGCAGCTCTCAATAGACCAACTAAGGTCATTCTCCCTTACATGACCGTCTACTAGGCCTGTGTGTTAATACTAACTGTGTAGCATGAGCTAATGCAGCAGTATGTCTATTTTCCATATTACGCATCGCCGGGTACCCCGATGAGGTAAGATGAGCTGTCATCTTGGTACATGGAAAATATTCTACCCATCTAACTAGGCAACCGTAAGTTGTATGAACCCACCTGCCATGAAAGTAGCCAACCACCTGCAATATAAATGCACTGCCAGGGGGCTTCGCTGAGGCAGGATGAGCTGTCATCTTGGTATATGAGGATATTCTACATATGCAACATAGCTACTGGACCATACGGCTGTTAAAGGAATTTCATTCCTATATGTTCATCAACCAATTCAATTAAAATACTCTGCCCATTTCTAAGAATTTGTAAGATACTTATTTGCATAAAATGGACATAGACCAGTCTCAAAATCAATCAATAGCGTTTATTCTCGAGAGTACTGATCATAATATGTATCATAAAATAAAATGTACATTGGTTTATATACATCACATTTCATCATAGCGTTTTGAATGCTGCTCCTCCTCTCCGATACAATGGCAATATAGTTCACAAGGCTTCCCACATTGTCTGCCACCTGTTAAACAATCTACTACAAGCCCAAGGTCTCTCCCCTCCCTGGGTAGAGACAGAATGTCCTGTAAGTAGTAACACAGCATTCCAGCCAGTCTGACGATAGCTCCATTAGTTTCTAACAAGGAACAGAAAGTCCTTGTTCTAGTTCTTGACTAAAATTACACACATTATATTCAGTATTATGATTATAATAAGATTCATACATCCATACAGTAACATAGTAGTATTCTGTTTAGTTATAGTTTGAAATTAAATGTACACATCATTTAGTCATTATTCATCAAAATCCCATAACGGCTGACACAATCATGATCATATAGCAATACTGCAGGAATTCATGTAGAATCAAATGTAACGTCACAGCAGCAGATGGTCATGTGCCCACAGTGGTGACTAAGGAACCAGAGCCGTGATGAGTTCCAGTACTTTGTCATTGGTTGCCAGCATCAATGTTGAACAGAGGTTTGCCAGGTGCCATCCGTGCTCAGCATTTAGATATCATAACATGAAAGGGAGGACGAGGCAGTGTCAGTTCTGGTGATGACGACTGATTTTCCATGCTAATTCTTTCATCCAGGGGTAGATGGGAGTATGGTTAATATCAGTGTCCATAATGCAAACAGATCACGCAAGATTAAAGGGAAGGATGATTTGGTGTGTTTCAGAATGAAGAACCCATAAAAGCCATCATTCGGACCGCGTAATATAAACACATTGTTGCCTTAACTTGGACTCAAACCTGTGCTATTGAGAGAGAGGAGAGATGCTCTTTGATGTGCATGTTGGTCACTTCTCCGTAGGCCTTGAGAGTAGTGGACAGATGGATCCTGAGCAGACTATACACTGAATGGTCCTGACACCCGGAATTAACCGAATTCTTGCTTACTGGACCATGATAAAGGCAGGCTGCATTTGCCTGACTGTAATTTGGAATAGAAAAGGCACACATGGTTATATAACAGAAGACATTGTACAGATAGTCTACCTGAGCTAACAGCTATGTCAACATACACTACATAACCAAAAGTATGTGGACACCTGCTTGTCGAACATCTAATTCCAAAATCATGGGCATTAACATAGTTGGTCCCACCTTTGCTGCTATAACAGCCACCACTCTTCTCAAATCAAATCACATGTATTTATATAGCCCTTCTTACATCAGCTGATATCACAAAGTGCTGTACAGAAACCCAGCCTAAAACCCCAAACAGCAAGCAATGCAGGTGTAGAAGCACGGTGGCTAGGAAAAACTCCCTAGAAAGGCCAAAACCTAGGAAGAAACCTAGAGGAACCAGGCTATGACGGGTGGCCAGTCCTCTTCTGGCTGTGCCGGGTGGAGATTATAACAGAACATGGCCAAGATGTTCAAATGTTCATAAATGACCAGCATGGTCAATTTAATAATAATCACAGTAGTTGTCGAGGGTGCAACAAGTCAGCACCTCAGGAGTAAATGTCAGTTTGCATTTCATAGCCGATCATTGAGAGTATCTCTAGCACTCCTGCTGTCTCTAGGGAGTTGAAAACAGCAGGTCTGGGACAGGTAGCACGTCCGGTGAACAGGTCAGGTTTCCATAGCCGCAGGCAGAACAGTTGAAACTGGACCAGCAGCACGGCCAGGTGGACTGGGGACAGCAAGGAGTCATCATGCCAGGTAGTCCTGAGGCATGGTCCTAGGGCTCAGGTCCTCAGAGAGAGAGAAATAAAGAGAGAAAGAGATAATTAGAGAGAGCACACTTAAATTCACACAGGACACCGGACAAGACAGGAGAAGTACTCCAGATATAACAAACTGACCCTAGCCCCGCGACACAAACTACTGCAGCATAAATACTGGAGGCTGAGACCGGAGGGGTC
The DNA here is from genome assembly GCF_013265735.2 of Oncorhynchus mykiss. Lineage (NCBI taxonomy): Eukaryota > Metazoa > Chordata > Actinopteri > Salmoniformes > Salmonidae > Oncorhynchus > Oncorhynchus mykiss. The sequence continues at coordinate 26,803,888 of NC_048588.1, forward strand.
AGGAGACACTGTGGCCCCATCTGATGATACCCCCGGACAGGGCCAAACAGGCAGGATATAACCCCACCCACTTCGCCAAAGCACAGCCCCCACACCTCTAGAGGGATATCTTCAACCACCCACTTACCATCCTGAGACAAGGCCGAGTATAGCCCACAAAGATCTCCGCCACGGCACAACCCAAGGATGGGCGCCAACCCAGACGGGAAGATCACGTCAGTGACTCAACCCACTCAAGTGACGCACCCCTCCTAGGGACGGCATGGAAGAGAACCAGTAAGCCAGTGACTCAGCCCCTGTAATAGGGTTAGATGCAGAGAATCCCAGTGGAAAGAGGGGAACCTGCTAGGGGGAAACAGCAAGGGCAGTTTGTTGCTCCAGAGCCTTTCCGTTCACCTTCACACTCCTGGGCCAGACTACACTCAATCATATGACCTACTGAAGAGATGAGTCTTCAGTAAAGACTTAAAGGTTGAGACCGAGTCTGTGTCTCTCACATGGGTAGGCAGACCATTCCATAAAAACGGAGCTCTATAGGAGAAAGCCCTGCCTCCAGCTGTTTGCTTAGAAATTCTAGGGACAATTAGGAGGCCTGTGTCTTGTGACCGTAGCGTACGTGTAGGTATGTACGGCTGGACCAAATCGGAAAGATGGGTAGGAGCAAGCCCATGTAATGCTTTTTAGGTTAGCAGTAAAACCTTGAAATCTGCCCTTGCCTTAACAGGAAGCCAGTGTAGGGAGGCTAGCACTGGAGTAATATGATCACATTTTTTGGTTCTAGTCAGGATTTTAGCAGCTGTATTTAGCACTAACTGAAGTTTATTTGGTGCTTTATCCGGGTAGCCGGAAATCAGAGCATTGTCTAACCTAGAAGTAACAAAGCATGGATACATTTTTCTGCATCATTTTTGGACAGAAAGTTTCTGATTTTTGCAATGTTACGTAGATGGAAAAAAGCTGTCCTTGAAATGTCTTGATATGTTCGTCAAAAGAGAGATCAGTGTCCAGAGTAACGCCGATGTACTTCACAGTTTTATTTGAGACGACTTTTTAACCGTCAAGATTAATTGTCAGATTCAACAGAAGATTTCTTTGTTTCTTGGGACCTAGAACAAGCATCTCTGTTTTGTCCGAGTTTAAAAGTAGAAAGTTTGCAGCCATCCACTTCCTTATGTCTGAAACACAGGCTTCTAGCGAGGGCAATTTTGGGGCTTCACCATGTACAGCTGTGTATCATCCGCATAGCAGTGAACGTTAACATTATGTTTTCGAATGACATCCCCAAGAGGTAAAATATATAGTGAAAACAATAGTGGTCCTAAAACGGAACCTTGAGGAACACCGAAATGTACAGTTGATTTGTCAGAGGACAAACCATTCACAGAGACAAACTGATATCTTTCCGACAGATAAGATCTAAACCAGGCCAGAACTTGTCCGTGTAGACCAATTTGGGTTTCCAATCTCTCCAAAAGAATGTGGTGATCGATGGTATCAAAAGCAGCACTAAGGTCTAGGAGCACGAGGACAGATGCAGTGCCTTGGTCTGACGCCATTAAAAGGTAATTTACCAACTTCACACGTGCAGTCTCAGTGCTATGATGGGGTCTGAAACCAGACTGAAGCATTTCGTATACATTGTCTTCAGGAAGGCAGTGAGTTGCTGTGCAACAGCTTTTTCTAAAAATGTTGAGAGGAATGGTAGATTCGATATAGGCCGATAGTTGTTTATCTTTTCTGGCTCAAGGTTTGGCTTTTTCAAGAGAGGCTTTATTACTGACACTTTTAGTGAGTTTGGTACACATCCGGGGGATAGAGAGCTGTTTATTATGTTCAACATAGGAGGGCCAAGCACAGGAAGCAGCTCTTTCAGTAGTTTAGTTGGAATAGGGTCCAGTATGCAGCTTGAAGGTTTAGAGACCATGATTATTTTCATCATTGTGTCAAGAGATAGATATAGTACTAAAACACTTGAGTGTCTCTCTTGATCCTAGGTCCTGGCAGAGTTGTGCAGACTTAGGACAAAACTGTTGCCACAAAGTTGGAAGCACAAAATCGTCCTGAATCTCATTGTATGCTTTAGCATTAAGATTTCCCTTCACTGGAACTAAGGGGCCTAGACTGAACCATGAAAAACAGCCCCAGACCATTATTTCTCCTCCACCAAACTTTACAGTTGATGCTATGCATTTGGGCAGGTAGCATTCTCCTGACACTCAGATTCATCCATTGGACTACCAGATGTTTAAGCGTGATTCATCACTCCAGAGAACGTGTTTCCACTGCTCCAGAGTCCAATGGTGGTGAACTTTACACCACTCCAGCCGACGCTTGGCATTGCGCATGGGGATCTTAGGCTTGTGTCCAGCTGCTTGGCCTTAGAAACCCATTTCATGAAGCTCCCGACGAACAGTTATTTTGCTTACGTTGCTTCCAGAGGCAGTTTGGAACTCGGTAGTGAGTGTTGCAACTGAGTGTTGCTACGCACTTCAGCAGTTGGCAGTCCCTTTCTGTGAGTTTGTGTGGCCTACCACTTTGCGGCTGAGCCGTTGTTGTTCCTAGACGTTTCCACTTCACAACAGCACTTTGTTGACTGTGGCAGCTCTAGCAGGGCAGAAATTTGACAAACTGACTTGTTGGAAAGGTGGCATCCTATGTCGGTGCCAAGTTGAAAGTCACTGAGCTCTTCAGTAAGGCCTTTATACTGCCAATGTTTGTCTTTGGAGACTGCATGGCTTTGTGCTCAACTTTTACACTTGTCTGCAACAGGTGTGGCTGAAAAAAATGAATCCACTCATTTTGAAGGGGTGTCCACATAATTTTGTAAATATAGTGTATATGCTGGTAGGCCATGAAGAAGATGGGTGACCTGATAGGAAGAGTAAATAAATCCAATAGATACTGAAATATGCCTGCATATTAGTGTTTGAAACAAGCTCTTAACAGACATTTCCATTGGGGACAATGAATGCTCGATCGCCAACAGCTGATTGCCACGTGGGTGTTTAGCAAGCCCATGGCGTGCTAGGTAATGCTAGTATTAACAGCCAATTCAACACAGCTTGAAGCTATAACAAGCCTTGATTGGTCATCACACCGCGATACAGCGCGAGCTTCCCCATTTAAGGTCCAGGGTGATTAACCGGAATCTGGGAGAAAAAGGTTACACTTAGCAGTAGTAATCATTTTAAAATGAGCTGTACTTCTTTGAAATGTGCCAAATGATGAGACTGACCCGGGAATGTTTAGCCGGCAACAGACTGTCTCCATCTGAGTATCACAAGATATTACGCTGCTCGACAGCTCACATAGCAGTCCACAGCATTTGGCACAGCACAATGGTGGTAGAAATGAGTCATGCTCAGCTTCAGCAATCACAGCAAAGTATACGATGTCTGCGTGCGTTCCAACAATGTACAAGCATGCCTGATAACTTGCGAAACTGACTACTAGTAACTGGCTACTAGTATACTCCAAAGATATGCCTAACCTGATGCATCATGAGTACTACAGCGAGAATGAAGATGACAACAGAAATAATGCAAATGTATCCTGAAAGTATCAGCTTTCAGGTAAGATCCAAGGGCAGACTGTGTTGAAGTAACAATGTTTATTGTGAACAACAGGGGCAGGCAAACAACAGGCCAAGACAGGCAGGGGTTGATAATACAGAATAGTGGGGCCACGGTACAGGACGGTAGGCAGGCCCAGGGTCAGGTCAGGCAGATGTCGGAAATCCAGAGAAGGGCCAAAGGCACAGGACGGCAGGCAAGCTGTCAGGACAGGCAAGGGTCAAAACCAGGAGGGTGAGATAAAAAGAAAAGCAGGAGCTGAGACAAAATGCTGGTTGATTTGAACAAACAAGATGAACTGGCACAGACAGACAGAAAACACAGGTATAAATACCCAGGGGTAAGTGGGGAAGATGAGCGGGTGGAGAGAAGCATAAGGTCAGGTGAAACAGATCAGGGCGTGACCGAAGGGGGGCATTCTGGGATAAACCAGACGACAAAATGGATTGCCCCAGCCAATAGATGCATCACAATAATACACAATTAACATAATACATAAACTGTAAAATCAGCACATATTTAATGAATATATACGAGTGTTCATGTAAAAGCCTCAGCGTGGGTTAAAGATCTGCATAAACGTTCTGTCTGCCATCGTACTGTGATGCTCATTGAAAATGAGTGGAAGGGGTGGCTAGTGTTGCCTCTATGGCACAGTGACCTCACAGTGTGCTCTTGCCAATAGCAATAGTAGCAACCATGCCAACGATTATGTGCAGATGATAAGAGACTTAACACGACATTGTTAGCACTACATTCACCACGCAAGGGGAAGCAGAGCCTAAACATGCATATTGCTCCCACGGATGCAGTATCAGCAACCATGCCATAATGCAACACTGTGTGAAGATAATTAAACAAGAATATTAGAGTTTACAAGCATCACCACATAATTGAATTATGTAAGACACAACAAAATGCAACAGAAGATCAATTAAAAACAGGATCTAATACCTGATACTAGAATGAACCAACCACTACAGTTAGCATACAGTATAATTGCACATGGTAGAATAGTTGTCACTAAAAACTACTAGACTATGAGATGGACCGACAGGGAGTCGACTACCTATGTAGAAGGCCTGACGTGATTAGACATGGTTAATAAATACAGGGGCTAAACCTACTGCTGCCTATAAGATGACTAATGTGACTGAAAGACAGCGTTAATGAACCGCTGATACTGTAGTGTCTTGCTGCGGTCTCGTGAACTGCACCACACATAATTGAGTAAGCTACATGAGACCAAATACTATCAAATTCGGCGTGATAAGCACCATCTCCTTGCTCATATCACATTTAACCAACAATGCAGTTTTAAGAAAAACAAGTTTTAAGAAAAAATGGACAAGTAAAAAACAACAAATAATTGAAGAGCAGCAGTAAAATAACATTAGCGAGGCTATATACAGGGGGTGCCGGTACAGAGTCAATGTGTGGGGGCACAGGTAAGTCGAGGTAAAGTGACTATGCATAGATGATAATGAACAGAGAAGCAGCAGTGTAAAAGAGGGAGGGGGTGTGGGGGGCAATGCAAATAGTCTGGGTAGCCATTTGAATAGCTGTTCAGGAGTCTTATGTCTTGGGGGTAGAAGCTGTTAAGGAGCCTTTTGGACCTAGACTTGGCGCTCCAGTACCACTTGCAGAGAGAACAGTCTATAACTAGGGTGGCTGGAGTCTTTGACAATTTTTAGGGCCTTCCTCTGACACTGTCTGATATGGAGGTCCTGGATGGCAGGAAACTTGGCCCCAGTGATGTACTGGGCCGTTCGCACTACCCTCTAGTGCCTTGCAGTTGGCGGCTGAGCAGTTGCCATACCAGGCAGTGATGCAACCAGTCAGGATGCTCTTCATGGTGCAGCTGTACAACTTTTTGAGGATCTGAGGACCCATGCCAAATATTTTGTCTCCTGAGGGGAATAGGTTTTGTCATGCCCTCTTCACGACTGTCTTGGTGTGCTTGGACAATGTTAGTTTGTTGGTGATGTGGACACCAAAGAATTTGAAGCTCTGTCTGCTCCACTACAGCCCTGTCGATGAGCATGCGCCCATTCTCAGTCTTCCTTTTCCTGTTGTCCATAATCATCTCCTTTTGTCTTGATCACGTTGAGGGAGAGGTTGTTATCCTGGCACCATTCAGCCAGGTCTCTGACCTCCCTATAGGCTGTCTCATCGTTGTCGGTGATCATGCCTACCACCTGTTGTCGTCAAACGTAATGATGATGTTGTAGTCGTGCCTGGCCATGCAGTCATAAGTGAACAGGGAGTACAGGAGGGGACTGAGCACGCACCCCTGAGGGGCCCCCTGTGTTGAGTATCAGCGTGGCGGATGTGTTGTTACCTACCCTTACCACCTGGAGGCGGCCCATCAGGAAGTCCAGGAACCAGTTGCAGAGGGAGGTGTTTAGTCCCAGGGTCCTTAGTGATGAGTTTGAGGGCACTATTGTGTTGAAAGCTGAGCTGTAGTGAATGAATAGCATTCTGACATAGGTGTTCCTTTTGTCTAGGTGGGAATGGGCAGTGTGGATTGCAATAGAGATTGCATCATCTGTGGATCTGATGGGTTGGTATACAAATTGGAGTGGGTCTAGGGTTTCTGGGATGATGGTGTTGATGTGAACCATGACCAGCCTTTCAAAGCACTTCTAGTAATTTAGGCAGGTTTCCTTAGTGTTCTTGGGCACAGGGACTATGGTGGTCTGCTTAAAACATGTTGGTATTACAGACTCAGTCAGGGACAGGTTGAAAATGTCAGTGAAGACACTTGCCAGTTGGTCAGCGCATGCTCAGAGTACACGTCCTGGTAATCCGTCTGTACCTGCGGCCTTGTGAATGTTGACCTGTTTAAAGTTCTAACTCACACTGGCAACGGAGAGCGTGATCACGCAGTCATCAAGAAACATTGCTTCTCACTGTATATCAACACATATTAGGCTAGCATAGGCTAATTTCTCCTATATGGATCAGGGCAGATTCGCCGTGATGGGATGTGTAAACCGAGAGCACAGACTCTGCCTGAAGCTGTCATGGGAACTCTCAAAGTATACAATAGTCCCAAGACTAATCTACAAGCTAGCTAGTTGTAGCCACTATTGACTGCCAACAGTAGAGCAGCGACATGGATTGATCCTCAGTCAATGACGTCCCCTCAGCAGGTAGACGTGCTACGTGAGCATATTGAGCGACGCGGGCGAAGTTCACAGCTTGCGAGCATTTGCTAACAACATTTAATATCAGAAAACAGTAGCATAACGAGTAACCGCTAGCTACAGGAGCGTTGGTATAATAAGCATAGCATCAATTCAGTAGCAGGATTTTTTTCACCTTTATTTAACCAGGTAGGCCAGTTGAGAACAAGTTCTCATTTACAACTGCTACCTGGCCAAGATAAAACAAAGCAGTGCGACTAAAACAACAACAGAGTTACACATGGGATAGACAAACGTACAGTCAATAACACAATAGAAAAATCTGTATGCAGTGTGTGCTAATGAAGTAAGGAGGTAAGGTAATAAATAGGCCAAAGTGGCAAAGTAATTACAATTTAGCAATTAACACTGGAGTGATAGATGTGCAGTTGAGGATGTGCAAGTAGAAATACTGGTGTGCAAAAGAGCAGAAAAACAAAAACAAATATTGGATGAGGTAGGTAGTTGGTTGGATGGGCTATTTACAGATGGGCTATGTACAGCTGCAGCGATCGGTAAGCTGTGATTTTTGCAATTCGTTCCAGTCATTGGCAGCAGAGAACTGGAAGGAAAGGCGGCCAAAGGAGGTGTTGGCTTTGGGGATGACCAGTGAAATATACCTGCTGGAGCGCGTGCTACGTGTGGGAGTTGCTATGGTGACCTGAGCTGAGATAAGGCAGAGCTTTACCTAGCAAATACTTATAGATGACCTGGAGCCAGTGGGTTTGGAGACGAATATGTAGCGAGGACCAACCAACAAGAGCATACAGGTCGCAGTGGTGGCTAGTATATGGAGCTTTAGTGACAAAAGGTATGGCACTGTGATAGACTGCATCCAATTTGTTGAGTAGAGTGTTGGAGGCTATTTTGTAAATGACATCACCGAAGTCGAGGCTCGGTAGGATAGTCAGTTTTACGAGGGTATGTTTAGCGGCATGAGTGAAGGAGGCTTTGTTGCGAAATAAGAAGCCAATTCTAGATTACATTTTTTAATATGAGTTTGGAAGGAGAGTTTACAGTCTAGCCAGACACCTAGGTATTTGTAGTTATCCACATATTCTAAGTCCGAATCGTCCAGAGTAGTGATGCTATCCAGGCAGGCAGGTTCGGGCAGCGATCGATTGAAGAGCATGCCTTTCATTGTACTAGCATTTAAGAGCAGTTGGAGGCCTTCGAAGGAGTGTTGTATGGCATTGAAGCTCGTTTGGAGGTTTGTTAACATCTTATGGATGAAATCCCGTTAACGGGATCGATTTGACAACAGCCAGTGAAAGTGCAGGGCGCCAAATTCAAACAACAGAAATCTCAGAATTAAAATTCCTCAAACATACAAGTATATTGCACCATTTTAAAAATAAAGTTGTTGTAAATCCAGTCAGTGTCCGATTTCAAAAAGGCTTTACGACGAAAGCATACCATGAGATTATGTTAGGTCAGCACCTAGTCACAGAAAAACACAGCCATTTTTCCAGCCAAAGAGAAGAGTCACAAAAAGCAGAAATAGAGATCAGATTAATCACTAACCTTTGATGATCTTCATCAGATGACACTCATAGGACTTCATGCTACACAATTACATGTATGTTTTGTTCGAAGTTCATATTTATATCCAGAAATCTCAGTTTACATTGGCCCGTTATGTTCAGTAATGTTTTGCTTCCAAAACATCCGGTGATTTTGCAGAGAGCCACATCAAAATACAGAAATACTCATCATAAATGTTGATGAAAATACAAGTGTTATACATGGAATTAAAGATATACTTCTCCTTAATGCAACCGCTGTGTCAGATTTCAAAAAAGCTTTACGGAAAAAGCACACCATGCAATAATCTGAGTACAGCGCTCAGACACCAAAACAAGCCATACAGATTCCCGCCATGTTGTGGAGTCAACAGAAGTCAGAAATAGCATTATAAATATTAACTTACCTTTGATGATCTTCATCAGAATGCACTCCAAGGAAGCCCAGTTCCACAATAAATGTTTGTTTTGTTAGATAAATTCCTCCTGTTTTTTTCGCGCGCTTAGTTCCCAAATCCAAATTCATGTGGCGCAGGCACACTTAGTCCAGATGAAAAGTCAAAAAAGTTATTTTACAGTTCGTAGAAACGTGTCAAACGATGTATAGAATCAATCTTTAGGATGTTTTTAATATAAATCTTAAAAAATATTCCAACCGGACAATTCCTTTGTCTTTAGAAATGAAAAGGAACGCAGCTAGCTCTCACGGCCACGCACATGACTGAGCTCATGGCATTCTGCCAGACCTCTTAGTCAAACAGCTCTTATTCGCTCCCCCTTCGCAGTAGAAGCCTGAAACCAGGTTCTAAAGACTGTTGACATCTAGTGGATGCCTTAGGAAGTGCAATCGGACCAAATTTCCACTGTATATTGGATAGGCAAAGACCTGAAAACCTACAAACCTCAGATTTTCCACTTCCTGGTTTATTTTTTTCTCAGGTTTTTGCCTGCCATTTGAGTTCACAGACATAATTCAAGCAGTTTTAGAAACTCCAGAGTGTTTTCTATCCAAATCCACTAGTAATATGCATATCTTAGCTTCTGGACCTGAGTAGCAGGCAGTTTACTCTGGGCACCTTATTCATCCAAGCTACTCAATACTGCCCCCCCATCCATAAGAAGTTAACAGTGTCGAAAGAAGGGTCACATGTATACTGAATGGTGTTGTCTGCGTAGAGATGGATCAAAGAATCACCCACAGCAAGAGCGACATCATTGATATATACAGAGAAGGAAGTCGGCCCGAGAATTGAACCCTGTGGCACCCCCATAGAGACTGCCAGAGGTCTGGACAACAGGCCCTCCTATTTGACACACTGAACTCTATCTGAGAAGTAGTTAGTGAACCAGGCGAGGCAGTCATTAGAGAAACCAAGGCTGTTAAGTCTGCCGATAAGAATACGGTGATTGACAGAGTCGAAAGACTTGGCCAGGTCATTGAAGACTGCTGCACAGTACTGTCTTTTATCGATGCAGGTTATGATATCATTTAGGATCTTGAGCGTGGCTGAGGTGCACCCGTGACCAGCTCGGAAACCAGGTTGCATAGCGGAGAAGGTACGGTGGGATTCGAAATCGTCGGTGATCTGTTTGTTCACTTGGCTTTCGAGGACTTTAGAAAAGCAGGGCAGGATCGATATAGGTCTGTAACAGTTTGGGTCAAGAATGTCTCCCCCTTTGAATAGGGGGATGACCGTGGCCGCTTTCCAATCTTTAGGAATCTCCGACCATACGAAAGAGGTTGAACAGACTAGTAATAGGGGTTGCAACAATGGTGGCTGATAATCTTAGAAAGAGAGGGTCCAGATTGTCTATCCCAGCTGATTTGCAGGTATCCAGATTTTGCAGCTCTTTCAAAACATCAGCTGTCTGGATTTGGGTGAAGGAGAAGCGGTGGGGGTGGGGGGCAGCTTGGTGAGGAGGGGGAGGGGGGGGCGGGGGGGGGGGGGGGCGGGCAGGCAGCTTGGAGGAGGTGCTCTTATTCTCCATAGACTTTACAGTGTCCCAAAACTTTTTGGAATTAGTACTGCAGGATGTGAATTTCTATTTGAAAAAGCTAGACTTTGCTTTCCTAACTGACTGTGTATATTGGTTCCTGACTTCCCTGAGAAGTTGCATATTGCAGGGACTGTTTGATGCTAGTGCAGGATGTTTTTGTGCTGGTCGAGGGCAGTCAGGTCTGGAGTGAACCAAGGGCTATATCTGTTCTTAGTTCTACATTTTTTGAAAGGGCATGCTTATTCAAGATGGTGAGGAAAGCACTTTTAAAGAACAACCAGTCATCCTCTACTGACGGGATGAGGTCAATTTCCTTCCAGGATACCCGGGCCAGGTCGATTAAAAAGGCCTGCTCGCAGAAGTGTTTTAGTGATTAGTTTAGCTTGCCAGTGATGAGGGGTGGTTGTTTGACCGCGGACCCATACGGACGCAGGCAATGAGGCAGTGATCGCTGAGGTCTTGGTTGAAAACAGCAGAGGTGTATTTAGAGGGCAAGTTTGTCAGGATGATCTCTATGAGCAGAACCAGTCAGCTTAATATACCCTCAAATAAGGTAGGCGTGAATGTTACTAGCATCTAATTGGTCGAATCTCAGCTGAGTCGGGCGCTCAGGTTCCCTTTCTGACCTGGCTTTGCTTTCCTCTTTAGCCAGTATACTTGCCTTTTGTTGATATTTCACTTCCATACCCTAACTTTTTTCAGTCCTCTCACTCATAAACCTCACATTTTAAACCACAGTACATCTTAAACCATCAGTACATCACTATATCTATCATCTACTGTAGCCACTGATCATGCAGGCAAACCAACTCCAATGTGGTTGAGATACCATAGTAATTCACTGAACAGACTTCCCTCTCCCTTAAGACAGAACTGTAGGTTAGTTGTATGTGGGAAAGTTCCTTTGTTTCCGTAAACTCCAAAATTGTTCCTCCTCTTAATCGACTGCTCATGTCTGCATCGGCTCAATACCACACCCGGCCTGTTAGTGGCTTGGAGAAAAACACGTCACATGTCACTGGTTGAGAGAATGTTTTTTCACTCTTGACTGTTCTTCTGAGTGCATGTCCAGAATATGCACACACACACACACACAATATACATTTAGACAAGTAATATACACATAATAAATATTTAAACCAGCATGTTATTTGCAAACGAATTAAATACATCTCATCTTTAATCTCCATAGCTATACTACAGGGAGCAATAAATAAATGTAGAGATATAAAAATGAAGAAAAGTTTTGAAAGCAAGGGAGAGAGATATCGAGGTAAAGACAGAGAATCAGGCATTGAGGAGTAGAGAGATAGTTTTTCAACTTTCTATGCTTGTTCCACTTGGGCCTTGGGAGACAGAGGGAATGAGAGGGAGGGAATCTTTGACTCATCTCTCTGTACTCTGAAGATGAGAGACAACTGCGGTGTGTGTGTGTGTGTGTGAAGGGATGGGGGTCTGGTGGACCGGGGCAATGAAGAATCTTTGAAGCAGACCTTCAAGTCCCCTCGAGTGGAGCACTCTTTTGCTGCATAACCCTGTCTGTCTCTCTGTCCGTCTCCCCTTAATCTTCTGCTCCCTCTAGCCTCTCTCCTTCCTTCATCCTCTCTCTTTTCCCCCCTCCTCTCTGTGTTGTATCTGTACTGTATATGAATATGCCGCATTTTATGGCATACTAATTGTGTGTGTGTATTTAGTACACATCTACACTCACCCCTCTCTGTTTCACTAACATGCTGCTTAAAGGAGCCAAACCTCATTGGAAACAAGGTAAATCATGGCTGGAAGGGCAGAATATCCACCATAACTTCCTCCTCTCCTGGACTCCATATCCCATCTCTCTACCACCTGTCCATATTACATCTGTAATCCATCTGTAGTCCCATGCTATACTGTGTTTGTAGAAATTGTATTTCATTCGACCGTACCCTGTGGTTGTTTGGGCAGTGTCACAGATCCAATCTCTCGGTGCCTTCTAGCAAAGTAAAGCAAGTCAATTTTATCAAATCTGATTTTTTGAAAGCTTTATTTTATTTGCAGGAATGTTCTCTGCTATTTTGATTGCTGAGAAATGTAACCTATGAGAGTTTGTGGTTGCGTATGCCGATTTGATTTAGTTTTTTGCGATTCCACACAAATTACTCCATGCATTTGTTAATTAAAATATTACCTACAAAGTGATCATTTTTAGGAATAAAAGCTTTAGCGCTCAAGCAAAGTTGAAGAAATGTGAATAGTTGCTTACTTTATTTGTCCTCATAATTGGAGATAGGCAAACATTTTAACTCTGCGTTTCACAAACTCGGTCCTGGGGACCCCAAGGGGTGCACGTTTTGGTTTTCCCCTATTACTACACAGCTGAATCCAAGCATGCACCTCTTGGGGTCCCCAGGACCGAGTTTGCGAATTAATGAAATGTACCCATTGATTCTTTTAGTATTTTACTTATAAGTGCCTCATGAGCTTAGTTCAAATTTCGCACCTCACCAGAACCCAAAATATAAGCTTGTTACACTCCAATGTTTGTTAACAAAGTAAATGCAAAGAAACAATTATAACTTCAAAACATGATATCATGGATGGTCAGTCCTTGCATCCATAGCTCTGTCCATTCGTTTGAGTGGATACATTTCTCCAGCCATATCCCTCAGGTTTTTATTGAAGTGTGTGGGGAGACTGCTTTGTTATTGTTTCAACTGCTGATTGACACTTCAACTGTTCATGCCAACCTGTTGAGGTGAAATGGTATGGTGAAATGCATTATGGGTAAAATGTATTTAAACTCTGCATTTCATCCACAACAGCTGTGACTGGTAGGTTGGGCTATACTTGTGCATGCTAATTGCTATCAGTCATTACTAAGGCCTGCCCTGGGGGAGGTCAGTGGGCTGACTTATTGATTTAAATCCCGTTGATATTGCTCTTCGTCCTGTTTATTATTTTGTAAATAATGTAGTAGCCTACTTTGGGTGCTTATTTATATCCCATTTTTGCGCATAGTGCCTTCGGAAAGTATTCAGACACCTTGACTTTTTTCACATTACGTTACAGCCTTATTCTAAAATTGATTAAATAAAAAAAATCCTCACCAATCTACACAGAATACCCAATAATGACGAAGCGAAAACAGTTTTTTAAACATTTTGGCAAATGTATTACAAATAAAAAAACGGATGCCTTATTTACATAAGTATTCAGACCCTTTGTTATGAGACTCGAAATTGAGCTCCAGTGCATCCTGTTTGCATTGATCTACCTTGATGTGTCTACAACTTGATTGGCGTCCATCTGTGGTAAATTCAATTGCTTGGACATGATTTGGAAAGGCGCACACCTGTCTATATAATGTCCCACAGTTGACAGTGCATGTCAGAGAAAAAAACAAGCAATGAGGTCGAAGGAATTGTCCTTAGACCTCTGAGATGACAGGATTGTGCGAGGCACAGATCTGGGGAAGGGTACCAAAACATTAATGCCGCATTGAAGGTCCCAAAGAACACAGTGGCCTCCATCATTCTTAATTGGAAGAAGTTTGGACTCTTCATAGAGCTGGCCGCCCAGCCAAACTGAGTAATCGGGGGAGAAGGGCCTTGGTCAGGGAGGTGACCAAGAACCTGATGGTCACTCTGAGTTCTCAGAGTTCTCAGAGTTCCTCTATGGAGATGGGAGAACCTTCCAGAAGGAAAGCCATCTCTGCAGCACTCCACCAATCAGGCCTTTATGGTAGAGTGGCCACTCCTCAGTAAAAGGTACATGACAGCCCACTTGGAGTTTGCCAAAAGGCACCTAAAGACTCTCAGGCAATGAGAAACAGGATTCTCTGGTCTGATGAAACCAAGATTGAACTCTTTGGCCTGAATGCCAAGCGTCACTTCTGGAGGAAACCTGGCACCATCCCTACGGTGAAGCATGGTGGTGGCAGCATCATGCTGTGGGGATGTTTTTCAGTGGCAGTGACTGGGAGACGAGTCGGGATCGAAGTAAAGATGAATGGAGAAAAGTACAGAGGTCCTTGATGAAAACCTGCTCCAGAGAGCTCAGGACCTCAGACTGGGGCAAAGGTTCACCTTCCAACAGGATAATGACCCTAAGGACACAGCCAAGACAGCGCAGGCGTGGCTTTGGGACAAGTCTCTGAATGTCCTTGAGTGGCCCAGCCAGAGCCCGGACTTGAACCCGATCCATCGAACATCTCTGGAGAGACCTGAAAATAGCTGTGCAACCTGAGAGCTTGAGATGATCTGCAGAGAAGAATGGGAGAAACTCCCCAAATACAGATGTGCCAAGCTTGTAATGCCATACCCAAGAAGGCTCAAGGCTGTAATCGCTGCCAAAGTTGCTTCAACAAAGTATTGAGTAAAGGGTCTGAATACTTATGCAAATGTGATTAGCAAAAACTTTTAAAAAAACAGTTTTTCCCTTTGTAATTATGGGGCATTGTGTGTAGATTTGATGAGGGGAAAAAACGATTTAATCATTTTTAGAATAAGGCTGTAACGTAACAAAATTTGGAAAAGGTCAAGGAGTCTGAATACTTTCCGAAGGCACTGTAAAAGCCCTCACCGTGGACAGAAAAAAGCAACATCCTTGTCTGCCTCCTTCCACACTGCTAAGCCTACATCCCGACAACAGCCTTGTGTGTGTGTGTGTGTGTGAACACACCTCTCCCTATGTGTTAACAGAATGAGTCGAGAAACATTGAGATGTTGGCAGCTGCCTGTGCTGTGGGAGTGGGCTGCTGTTTCGCTGCCCCTATAGGAGGTGAGTGGCACCAACTGGTTGAATCAATGTCGTTTCAGTGTAATTTGTCATCTTATTGGGACGTGGAATCTATTTGATTTGAAAAAAAGTCATCAATGTAAACTGTTTTGAGGGGGAAATTTCAAAAACAGGATTGTCATCATGGTAACCAAATATTAACATCGACACTCTTGTATAAAAGTTTAATTTGTACCTTTAAAACAGTCAGATCTTCAATTTGGTTACTATCAGAAAAATATATATACGCTGCAGCACCTCCTACTGGACAATTAATCTATCTACAGCTGCCCTACCATCCAGGGTTTTCACATGTCATAGCTAAGCAGGGGCTAGGCTGTTTGTCTCTGACTATTACCAATGTGCTTTCGTGAAAATGATTGACAGATCTCCAATGAATAATGAAATAGTCACTGTAGCTATCAGTCATTCCAAGGGGTAGGTTTAACAGAGCAAATGAAATGTCACCATGCTATATCACTCATATCATCAATGATGCTATTTAGGCCTGTATACTATTTCCAAAGTCATCAACTATTGTCTCAATTCAACCCAGGATTCAACTAAAAATAGAGTACATACTGTAGGTCTGAGGTTTCAATCTCTGGTGGATATCAAATGTAATTTAGTGATATTGAATTGTTTGGTTATCAACACAACCAAATATCAACATTTGAAGGTGCTATATCTTCTACTTAGTTCAATCTGTGCCACTGACTTTGAATTCCAGTTTGTCTACAAATGTAATAATTGATATGTTGGATTCATGTCTCCATCTCAACAAAACATCTGTGTTAAAGAATAGAACTAAATCAAACATGAATTTAAAGTGCATTTAAACTTTAGTTTGATTTGATTTAGTGATAACACATTGAAATTCAACTAACTTTTGGCAGTCTTTTTGAGTGGGTGAATGTATAGATTGTAATCTCATTGATCAACGTCTCAAACAAATATGACCCAATTATCCACTTTGAAATGATGTGGTGTGCCCAGTGGGATAACATTCACTGACTGATACTGGTTGGGTTGGAAATTGCAAGGTTCACTCCTTCCCCCTTCACTCCCCTGATTGGAGTATAGCTACTTTGATCATGTTCCTGAGAAATTGATTGTGTGTGTGTTTTGTAGGTGTACTGTTCAGTATTGAGGTAACTTCTACGTTCTTTGCGGTGAGGAATTACTGGAGAGGGTTCTTCGCTGCCACTTTCAGTGCCTTCATCTTCAGAGTCCTGGCCGTGTGGAATAGAGACGAGGGTAAGACCGGTCTACATGTATACTGATCAAAAATATCAACGGAACATGTAAAGTGTTGGTTTCATGAGCTGAAATAAAAGATCACCGACATTTTCGATACACACAAAAAGATTATTTCTCTCAAATTTGGTGCACAAATTTGTTTTACGTCCCTGTTAGTGAACTTTTCTCTTTTGCCAAGTTAATCCATCCACCTGACAGGTGTGGAATATCAAGAAGCTGATTTAACAGCATGATCATTACAGCCACCTGGACAGCTGATGAAACTGTGGGTTTGCACAACTGAAGCAATTTCTGCACAAACTGTTTCAGGGAAGCTCATCTGCATGCTTGACGTCCTCACCAGGGTCTTGACCTGTGCAGTTCGATATCATAACTGACTTCAATGGGCAATTGCTCACCTTCAATGGCCACTGGCACTCTAGAGAAGTGTGCTCTTCATGCATGAATCCCAGTTTCAATTTTACCAGACAGATTGCATTGAATGGGCAAGCAGTTTGTTGATGTCAACGTTGTGAACAGAGTGCCCCATGTTGGTGGTGGGGTTATGGTATGGGCAGGCATAAGTTACGGACAAGGAACACAATGTGCATTCAAGTTGGCATCGTTAAAATGCAAGAGATACTGTGACGAGCTCCTTAGGCCCATTGTTGTGCCATTACTCCGCCGCCATCACCTCATGTTTCAGCATGATAAAGCATGGCCCCATGTGGAAAGGATCTGTACATAATTCCTGGATGCTGAAAATGTCCCAGTTCTTCCATGGCCTGCATATTCACCAGATATGTCACCAATTGGGCATGTTTGGGATGCTCTGGATCAACATGTACGACAGCATGTTCCAGTTCCCACCAATATCCAGCAACTTCACACAGTCATTGATGAGAAGTAGGACAACATTCCACAATCAACAGCCTGATCAACTCTATGCGAAGGAGATGTCGTGCTGCATGAGGAAAATGGTGGTCACACCAGATACTGACTGGTTTTCTGATCCACGCACCCACCTTTTTTTAAGGTGTCTGTGACAAACAGATACATATCTGTGTTCCCAGTCATGTGAAATCTATAGCTTAGGGCCTAATGAATGTATTTCAATTGACTGATTTCCTTATATGAACTGAAACTCAGTAAAAATCTTTGAAAATGTTGCATGTTGCGTAAACCTTTTTGGTGTAAATGGGTCACTCCACCAATTCAGTGCCTTTTTGAGATGTTAAAATAACTTTTAATTTCACCTCATTTTAACATTCTGTCATAAAGGTCACATGTTCAACTTCATAAAAAAACTAGTTTTCCCATCTCAGGAGGTTAAATGAAAAATGAGTAAATTAAGTGCCTATAAAGTGTCAAATAAATAAATAAATAAAGTAACAGGGTTGTTGTTAAATCGGGCATAAATCCCCTTGTGATATTGTGTGCAAGCGTCACAAAATAGTTCTACCCTGTCTATCTATGGGTAACAGGTTGTCGTGTTATGTTCGACCTGCTAGGTTTCCCACCACAAAACACCAGAAAATGACCAAAAAGAGTACAACCAGCTGACCTGCTTTTACTCCAAGGTTTGACTATTGGATATGAAATGTTTCCGTTCACGATACAGGTTGGACATTCAAATGAGGCACAGACGTAAATGAATAACATTAAATAACTAATCATGTTCAGAACTGAATTTGTCAAAGCAACAGTATAATTAGGGCTTTACAATGATGGTGGAAATTGAGACATTTCGGGGTTAAGTGGGTTCAAATCTTCCAAGAAGTCAGTGGGTGCACGGAGGGACATATCAAAATGCTGTTTTGGCCCTTTAGCAAGCCTTTATTCATATTAAAAATCAGATTTATAGAATTATCCATGTGGTCTATATTACAGGGCACTTCATTAAATATAACAGGCTTTTAAAATTCAATATTGGTACACAATTTCTACTTAAATATTCAAGAGACGTAAATGGCACTCATTTCGTGGAATGACCAATATGCTCTATTGCCCCAATCAAACATTGAGGTAAGGTCTGTACTGTGTATATAGCCCCTTAAAAACATTTTGATAATGATGAATCACACTCTATTTCTTTCTCCATCCCTCCCTCCTACACAGAGACCATCACAGCTCTGTTTAAAACCCGTTTCCGTCTGGACTTCCCCTTTGACCTCCAGGAGCTCCCAGCCTTCGCTGTCATTGGGTGAGTCTAAGTTGTCCTCAATTAGCCAGTGAGCTCTCTGTTGCCTCTGTTAGCCAGTGAGCTCTCTGTTGCCTCTGTTAGCCAGTGAGCTCTCTGTTGCCTCTGTTAGCCAGTGAGCTCTTTGTTGCCTCAGTTAGCCAGTGAGCTCTCTGTTGCCTCTGTTAGCCAGTGAAAGCTGGAGTACAGGAGGATAGCCTCCTGACGTTAGTCACCTAACATGGATAATTCAGCCAGTGAGGTGGTGCATTTAGGACGTCTTATTTTAGCTTGCTGTTACCGTAGTAGCGTAGCCTCCGGGCTTACCACAGAACTGAATTAGACCAGAGCCTCTCAGGGGAGAGGGAGTGGGAGAGAGAGGGGGCTGCTGGGGAGATAGAGGGGAGCTCCTCGTTCTCTCTATCTCTCTATTTCCATCTCAGATGAAAGAACAGCCCTGTGCTTAACTCTGCGTGGGCTCCCAAAGAGAAGAAAATCCCCCCCTTTTTTTCTCCTTTTTGTCTGGAGGATGTCCTCCCACTTGGGATCTGAGCAGAACATAATCGAACAAAACACTGCTTCCAGAGAACAGCAGTCTTATCACACTTTTAGAGAGAGTTTGTGTGTCTGTATGCCCCTGTATGTGTTTATTTCAGTACTCTCTCCCTCTCAGATGTCTTATGGGGAAAATCGGTCAGTGTTTCAGTTAACTCGGACATCGCAAGAGCGGGGGAAGTTTGTCGTCTCTGCTACATGCTAGCTGGGGCAAACCTTTGTATAGTACACCGCTTCTAGCCTCTGGATTTATGTTTCAAACTTTCACTGGTACCCATGTGGTGTTCTGAGAATATACACACACACATTCATACATACGTTTCAGACAATGGCTTTAAAACGTGTACAAATTATTCTACCTCATCTATTCATCATTTATTCAGGAGTATTTGACAGAATTAATTATGCAGGAACATGAATTTATGAGCATTCATATACTTGGCTGTAGCTGAGGGGGAACTTTGGAAAGTAGTTCTTAAAGGGCCTTGCTTGGTTCTGGTGGGTGGAGAAACTCAGTATCTCTCTCCTACTACCTCTTACACAAAGTGTACACATACTTGGTTCTTATTTAAAACACAAGCTTATATACATAAACCTGTAAACATTTCTCCAACTAATTTTCTGCTTTTAATCTCCCTGTCCCTCTTTTCTCCATTGCCCCCCTCCCTCTGCTTCCTCTCCTCTCTCAACCCTCCATCCTCTCCCCCTCCACAGTATTGCCAGTGGTTTTGGCGGGGCATTGTTTGTCTACCTGAACAGATTGATAGTCCAGTTCATCAGGAAACAGAAGACCATCAACAAGTTCCTCATGAAGAAGTAAGTCATGATGTCATCATCATCAGACAGCAACCCCTACTGGGTCCCAGAGAGTCCCTGTATCCTACTGTCACACACAGATAGATTATGCTGTGAAAGCAGCTCCTTTGATGCAGATCTCTCCACAGCAGAGATAAATGAAGACATTCATCTTGACAAGTGTTTATTAATGAATGGTGTTTACTCATCTCCCTACCAGACTGATGAATTAACAATCCTCAGACTTCTAAATTAATGTAATGTTCTGTATATCGCTCAGCCATGTGAAGGGTTTGTGGACAGTTTGGTTTTGAAGAATAAACAGTAATGACTAAACACCCTCTTGCCTCCTCCTTTCACCCTCCCTTTTTTCTCTTCTCTCCCCCTCCCCCTCCCTCCTATTCTACTCTCCCCTCACCCTCTCCCACGCACCCTCCCTCCCCCCTACTCTCTTCTCCCTCTCACCCTCCCTCTTTTCTCTTCTCACACTCCCTCCCTCTCTCCTACTCCCCTCTCACCCTCCCTCTTTTCTCTCTCCTCTTCTCTCAGGCGTCTGCTGTACCCAGCCCTGGTCACTCTGCTGGTGTCTACGTTAACCTTTCCCCCCGGCTTCGGACAGTTCATGGCAGGCAAGGTTAGTTCCTCTAAGCCACACCATGGCCGGTGGGGTCTGGTTATAATCTCACAGGAAAATCAGAGGGAGAGGAGAGTCAGGAGAGCGAGCCCCAGTCTCTCTAACGCCATTTCATTATTCCTTTCCTCCATCTCCAACCCTATTTCTCTCTGTAATGAGAGGGTGAGTCAGACTCTTGGTGTATTTCTGCCACAATAAGTTGTTGATTCCAAAATCACCCCCTAGCACCTACCCCATGGCACTTCATGTAGATTGGGATAGCACTAATGTAATAGCTTCTCCTTGCCCTCTGAAAGGAATAATTATTGCTGTGTTGCTTATACCTATCCAATCATATCTTTCATATCTGCTTCAATGCTTTGGGTAGGAGCTTGGGACCAATATGGGTTATATATATATATATATATATATATATATATATATATATATATATATATATATATATATATATATATATATATATATATATATATATATTGGCTACTTTGAAGAATCTCAAATGTAACATATATTTTCATTTGTTAAACACTGTTTTTCATACTACATGATTCCATATGTGTCATTTCATAGTTTTGATGTCTTCACTATTATTCTACAATGAAGAAAGTCAAAATAAAGAAAAACCCTTGAATGAGAAGATGTCTTGAAACTTGACTGGTACTATATATATATATATATATATATATATATATATATATATATATATATATATATATATATATATATATATATATATATATAGTACCAGTATACTATAGTATATATAGTACCATATATATATATATATATATATATATATATATATATATATATATATATATATATAGTACCAGTCAAGTTTCAAGACATCTTCTCATTCAAGGGTTTTTCTTTATTTTGACTTTCTTCATTGTAGAATAATAGTGAAGACATCAAAACTATGAAATGACACATATGGAATCATGTAGTATGAAAAACAGTGTTTAACAAATGAAAATATATGTTACATTTGAGATTCTTCAAAGTAGCCAACCTTTGCCTTGATGACGGCTGTGCACACTCTTGGCATTCTCAACCAAGTAACAGGTGTGCTAAGCTTGTAGCGTCATACCCAAGGCTGTAATCGTTTCCAAAGGTGCTTCAACAAAGTACTGAGTAAAGGGTCTGAATACTTACTTTTGAATTCGGGAGGTTACATACAATAAGGTTGGAGTCATTAAAACTTGTTTTCCAACCACTCCACAAGTTTCTTGTTAACAAACTATAGTTTTGTCAAGTCAGTTAGGACATCTACTTTGTGCATGATACAAGTCATTTTTCCAACAATTGTTTACAGATTATTTCACTTATAATTCACTGTATCACAATTCCTGTGGGTCAGACGTTTACATACACTAAGTTGACTGTGCCTTTAAACAGCTTGGGAAATATCAGAAAATTATGTAATGGCTATAAAAGCTTCTGATAGGCTAATTGACATCATTTGAGTAAATTGGAGGTGTAGCTGTATTTCAAGGCCTACCTTCAAACTCAGTGCCTCTTTGCTTGACATCATTGGTAAATCAAAAGAAATAAGCCAAGACCTCAGAAAAAAATTGTAGACCTCCACAAGTCTGGTTCATCCTTGGAAGCAATTTCCAAACACCTGAAGGTACCACGTTCATCTGTACAAACAATAGTACGCAAGTATAAACACCATGGGACTACGCAGCCGTCATACCACTCAGGAAGGAGACTCATTCTGTCTCCTAGAGGTGAACGTACTTTGCTGCGAAAAGTGCAAATCAATCCCAGAACAACAGCAAAGGATTGTATTTAATTGTATTTTTATTTATTTATCCGTTATATTACCAGGTAAGTTGACTGAGAACACGTTCTCATTTGCAGCAACGACATGGGGAATAGTGACAGGGGAGAGGAGGGGGATGAATGAGCCAATTGTAAACTGGGGATTATTAGGTGACCGTGATGGTTTGAGGGCCAGATTGGGAATTTAGCCAGGACACCGGGGTTAACACCCCTACTCTTACGATAAGTGCCATGGGATCTTTAATGACCTCAGAGAGTCAGGACACCCGTTTAACGTCCCATACAAAAGACGGCACCCTACACAGGGCAGTGTCCCCAATCACTGCCCTGGGGCATTGGGATATTTTTTTTGACCAGAGGAAAGAGTGCCTCCTACTGGCCCTCCAACACTTCCAGCAGCATCTGGTGTCCTATCCAGGAACTGACCAGGACCAACCCTGCTTAGCTTCAGAAGCAAGCCAGCAGTGGTATGCAGGGTGGTATGTTGCTGGCAAAGATGCTGGAGGAAACAGGTACAAAAGTATCTACATACACAGTAAAACAAGTCCTATATCGACATAACCTGAAAGGCCGCCAAGCAAGGAAGAACCCACTGCTCCAAAACCGCCATAAAAAAGCCAAACTACGGTTTGCAACTGCACATGGGGACAAAGATCGTACTTTTTGGAGAAATGTCCTCTGGTCTGACGAAACAAAAATAAAACTGTTTGGCCATAATGACCATCGTTATGTTTGAAGGAAAAAGGGGGAGGCTTGCAAGCAGAAGAACACCATCCCAACCGTGAAGCACGGGGGTGGCAGCATCATGTTGTGGGGGTGCTTTGCTGCAGGAGGGACTGGTGCACTTCACAAAATAGATGGCATCATGAGGAGGAGATTTATGTGGATATATTGAAGCAACATCTCAAGACATCAGTCAGGAAGTTAAAGCTTGGTCGCAAATGGGTCTTCCAAATGGACAATGACCCCAAGCATACTTCCAAAGTTGTGGCAAAATGGCTTAAGGACAACAAAGTAAAGGTATTGCAGTGTCCGTCACAAAGCCCTGGCTTCAATCCTATAGAACATTTTTGGGCTGAACTGAAAAAGCGTGTGCGAGCAAGGAGGCCTTACAAACCTGACTCAGTTACACCAGCTCTGTCAGGAATGAATGGGCCAAAATTCACCCAACTTATTGTGGGAAGCATGTGGAAGGCTACCCGAAACGTTTGACCCAAGTTAAACAATTTAAAGGAAATGCTACCGAATACTAATTGAGTGTATGTAAACTTCTGACCCACTGGGAATGTGATTAAATAAATAGTTCTCTCTACTATTATTCTGACATTTCACGTTCTTAAAACAAAGTGATGATCCTAACTGACCTAAGAGGGAATTTTTACTAGGATTAAATGTCAGGAATTGTGAAACTGAGTTTAAGTGTATTTGGCCAAGGTGTATGTAACTTCCGACTTCAACTGTATGTACAGTGCCTTGCGAAAGTATTCGGCCCCCTTGAACTTTGCGACCTTTTGCCACATTTCAGGCTTCAAACATAAAGATATAAAACTGTATTTTTTTGTGAAGAATCAACAACAAGTGGGACACAATCATGAAGTGGAACGACATTTATTGGATATTTCAAACTTTTTTAACAAATCAAAAACTGAAAAATTGGGCGTGCAAAATTATTCAGCCCCCTTAAGTTAATACTTTGTAGCGCCGCCTTTTGCTGCGATTACAGCTGTAAGTCGCTTGGGGTATGTCTCTATCAGTTTTGCACATCGAGAGACTGACATTTTTTCCCATTCCTCCTTGCAAAACAGCTCGAGCTCAGTGAGGTTGGATGGAGAGCATTTGTGAACAGCAGTTTTCAGTTCTTTCCACAGATTCTCGATTGGATTCAGGTCTGGACTTTGACTTGGCCATTCTAACACCTGGATATGTTTATTTTTGAACCATTCCATTGTAGATTTTGCTTTATGTTTTGGATCATTGTCTTGTTGGAAGACAAATCTCCGTCCCAGTCTCAGGTCTTTTGCAGACTCCATCAGGTTTTCTTCCAGAATGGTCCTGTATTTGGCTCCATCCATCTTCCCATCAATTTTAACCATCTTCCCTGTCCCTGCTGAAGAAAAGCAGGCCCAAACCATGATGCTGCCACCACCATGTTTGACAGTGGGGATGGTGTGTTCAACTGTGTTGCTTGTACGCCAAACATAACGTTTTGCATTGTTGCCAAAAAGTTCAATTTTGGTTTCATCTGACCAGAGCACCTTCTTCCACATGTTTGGTGTGTCTCCCAGGTGGCTTGTGGCAAACTTTAAACGACACTTTTTATGGATATCTTTAAGAAATGGCTTTCTTCTTGCCACTCTTCCATAAAGGCCAGATTTGTGCAATATACGACTGATTGTTGTCCTATGGACAGAGTCTCCCATCTCAGCTGTAGATCTCTGCAGTTCATCCAGAGTGATCATGGGCCTCTTGGCTGCATCTCTGATCAGTCTTCTCCTTGTATGAGCTGAAAGTTTAGAGGGACGGCCAGGTCCTGGTAGATTTGCAGTGGTCTGATACTCCTTCCATTTCAATATTATCGCTTGCACAGTGCTCCTTGGGATGTTTAAAGCTTAGGAAATCTTTTTGTATCCAAATCCGGCTTTAAACTTCTTCACAACAGTATCTCGGACCTGCCTGGTGTGTTCCTTGTTCTTCATGATGCTCTCTGCGCTTTTGACGGACCTCTGAGACTATCACAGTGCAGGTGCATTTATACGGAGACTTGATTACACACAGGTGGATTGTATTTATCATCATTAGTCATTTAGGTCAACATTGGATCATTCAGAGATCCTCACTGAACTTCTGGAGAGAGTTTGCTGCACTGAAAGTAAAGGGGCTGCATAATTTTGCACGCCCAATTTTTCAGTTTTTGATTTGTTAAAAAAGTTTGAAATATCCAATAAATGTCGTTCCACTTCATGATTGTGTCCCACTTGTTGTTGATTCTTCACAAAAAAATACAGTTTTATATCTTTATGTTTGAAGCCTGAAATGTGGCAAAAGGTCGCAAAGTTCAAGGGGGGCGAATACTTTCGCAAGGCACTGTAAATGTGATCTTGTGATACATTTGCAAAATTTTCTAAAACCAATTTAGAAAAAAAACATCATTATGGGATATTGTGTGTAGGTTGAGGGTCAGAAAACAATTTGATTCATTTTAGAATAGGGCTGTAACATTACAAAATGTTGAAAAGGTGAAGGGGTCTGAATACTTTCCGAATGCACTGTAATGTCACTTCCTGTTTCCCCCATGCAGCTTACCCAGAAGGAGTCTTTGGTGACGTTGCTAGATAACCGGACATGGGCCAAGCAGGGCATAGCCGAGGGGTTTGACTACATCGGCAACTCCCAGGCCTGGAATCACACCCAGGTCAACGTCTTTGTTACCCTCGTCCTCTTCATCGTCATGAAGGTAGGCACACCATCATCGACTTTGTTTTCATCTCTCCTCTTCTTTATAATCACCAGTTCTTTTTTAATTCCCTGTTACTTTTCTCCTTCCCTACTACATGTGGCGTGTCTCAATAGTCTGAAGTAACGTCCTTCCCACTGACATGACAGGTGAAGGTAATAGGACAGGATCCTGTCTAGTCATTTTAATGGAAGGAGTAGAGGCTGTTGTAGAGTATTGAGTCCCAGCCCAGTGGTGTATGAGGGCTAGGCTTGTGGCGTATTGAAACCCAGCCCAGTGTATTGAGGGCAGGTGAAGCAGCATGTTATTTACCTTGTTGGGATTTGATTAGGTTTTTATGTAACCTTTGTTTATCCAGGTTGTTCCATCTAGCATCTCAAATGAAATGTCCCCTTTTAAAAAGAGAACCGCAGAACTGCTGTTGTAAATCTTGTTTGCTCGCTGCGTCGTGTGTATGTGAGAGAGAGAGAGAGGAAATAGGCTGTGTGTCGAGCAAACCAAGTGTGTAATGCAGTTAAAGCCCCTGGATAGCGAGGAACCACAGAGGGATGGAGAGAGACAAAAGTGTGTGGGTGTGGAGAGGGACTGCGGGGAGTGCTAGAGCAGTAAAGTTATATAAGCGTTAGATATTGAGTGTGATGATCTTGCTGTAATAGAAGAGAAATACTCTATACACTCTCTTTCTCTCCTTTGGTTTCTTGCTCATCCTAGCTCTCTTTTTTTGCCTTTTGTCTCTCTCCCAAAATCAGAAAAGAAAACGTCATTATACTTTGTGGAACAGTGAGACCAATCTACTCTACTTTATATTAATCTACTCCACTCGAACCAATTCTCTTTCTCTCTTTCTCTCTCTCCACTTCACCCCTGTCCCTCGTCCTGTCTCTCATTGATGGTGTGTGTCCATCTTCTCCTCTCCATCCTCTTCTTTCTCATCCTGATATCAGACACCTTTACTGTCCCCCCTCTGACGGTGCTGTCCCCCCCCCCCCCCCTTCCTTCAAGGTCACTCCCAAGGGTGTAACTCGGTCATTCTAACTTTCTGTGTGTGTGTGTGGCCCGCTACTGTATATGGGACAGTATTTCTGCTCTATTTTTTGACGTTGTCACTAACTTTGTGTGTGTGCCCACTGCCCTCAATAGAGGGAGTATTTTTGGCCTTACATGCATATGTAGTCAACTTCACATAGTTGCTGTTTTACAGAACTTAGACGCACACACACGCACGCACACGCACACACACTAACTCGGGCACACACAAAGCGTCTGCTGGGATGATGTCTAGTTTCATTGTGTAATTTAAAGAGCCCAGAATTGTAGTTTCTCCCACGCTATGCAATTGGCCCAAGCTTTTATTAGACAGTTCAATGGATAGATTTTCTCCTCTATGATATTCCCTATAGCAGACTGACCGTTTTTAGCTAGCACACTGCATTAAGACAATGTTTTGACTCCTATAGTTCTACTCCAGCCCTCTGTTGGACGGTGGTGGCAGCCCAGTAATTGGAGTGGGAATAGGAGTAGGGCCCTTGGAGGCCCCTGGGGGGCCAGGTGATAGACTGTCCTCTGGTTCTAACACACACACACACCCTTCTGATGACTGACACGTTAAATGGAGTATAAATGTCCCTGCTACTGCGTCAGAACTTTTCCCCTTGACCCCGCTTTCCTCCCCATCCCTCTCCCTCCTCTTTCTCCTTCTCTCTTTCTGTCAGTCATTTCTCCCTCTTTTTTATTCTGCTACATCTGTTTCCCTCTGATTCCCCTATTTCTTTTTTCCGTCCATCTCCTCTACTCCCTCGGCTCTCTTATTTCCCTTCCTTTTCTCTTCAGTCCTGTTTTTCACCTTCTTTATCTCCCTATCGCACATCTAGCACTCCCACCCCTCTCTGTGGGATAAAATGAACTGTCAATGACGGTTCAGCTGACGTCTTGTTCACATACGGTATGGGAATGCTGGAGCATGTGTGAGCCCTCAGGAAGAAGTGTGTGTGTTCTCCAGCTCTGCCTGGCTCCCTATAAACCTTATAAACCGCTCCATTACCATAGAAACCTCAATCTCGCTTTTACAGGAGATGAAACTTTTTACCTGTGGCCCTGTGTGGCTTTTACTTTTACTGTGTGTCTGTGCATTTGCCTGAGCAAGATAAGTGGCAGAGGAGAACAGCGTTGGAGACCTGGAGGAAGCAAGAGTCAAAAGAAACTAGGAATAGTGACGTATGAAGGAGGAATAGGAGATGACTATAGCTGCTATGCGGTAGAATGTTACAGGAAGGATGTTGATAGGGTGGATGTTACAGGAAGGATGTTGATAGGGTGGATGTTTCTGTTGTTTTGCAGTGATTACATCAGCTATTTTATGACCACCTTCTGTGGTAATTCTGTAAAGGTTATTGGTTCTGGCACAGAAGGTCAGTATTCAGGGATTCTGTGACTTGGGATAACGTTGTGTGTTTGCGTGTGTGTGATTGCGCGTGTTTGGTAGTTGAAGTCCCCTCTTGCAGCATCCCAAGGTTCCCCTGGTCTGAAAGTCCTATCTGAGGTATAGTAGGTGATATTCTACAGTGCTCGGAGGCCATGACGATACAGTAATAATGAAGCCGTATGTCTGCTCATACCTGCGTGAGTCAGCAAGAGCATTGCTTAGGCAACTCCGTGACCGGAAGGAAAGAACCCAGGGTGACTGTCACTGGGCAGGAAGTCAACGTCACCACTGCCAGTCACCATGGGAATAGCTGCCCTGCCTGCTGCCACTGAAGGGGAAGTGATGTCATTACACGCTGCCAACATTATTTGCGTCTCACCTGTGTGTGTGTGTGCGCCCGCGTGTGTTCCTGTAAGACAGAGGAGACTAATTACTAGAGAAGTAGAGCTTACCACGTCGAAATAATAATGTTATATCAAACATGGCAGTCGACAGAAACCAAGCCAGGTCTCCTCTCTTCTCATTAGAGAGAGAGGAACGGGGGGCTATAGAGGAACGGGGGGGGGGGGGGGGGCTAGAGGGGAACGTGGGGGGCTAGAGAGGAACGGGGGGGGCTAGAGCAGAGCGGGGGGGCTAGAGCGGAACGGGGGGGGCTAGAGAGGAACGGGGGGGCTAGAGGGGAACGGGGGGGCTAGAGAGGAACGGGGGGGGGCTAGAGAGGAACGGGGGGGCTAGAGAGGAACTGGGGGGGCTAGAGGGGAACGGGGGGGCTAGAGGGGAACGGGGGGGCTAGAGGGGAACGGGGGGGCTAGAGAGGAACGGGGGGGCTAGAGCGGAACGGGGGGGCTAGAGCGGAACGGGGGGGCTAGGAGGAGGGTGGGAAGGAGGTGAAAAAGGATGGTGTCGGAAGAGTTGTGTTACTGTTAGGTAAGAATATTCATTTCTTGGGAACCCTGTAACCTTAAACTGAATAAGTAGATTGACTTACAGGTAGGTCATCTGTGGACTGTCTGCTCTGTAATGCTGTGTGTGTCTTATAGAAGTAACACAAATACACACTCACAGACACTCTTTATTTTGTTAATTTCTTTTGCTCTACCATTCTCTACACACACACACACACACACACACACACACACACACACTCCGTTCATACCTCTGTAATAACCTTAAGCCAATGTTATGAGTTTCCAGATTCCTTAAACCCCTCTCCCTTGTTAAGGTGTGCCTAGCCAGACCAGGTGTTTTCGTGGAGCACCTTTTAGAGAAGTTACATTGGCGTTCTTGCCAACTATTGATCAGAACATTTTCCATCATGGTGCATGGTAATTCAAATCAAATTGTATTTGTCACATGCGTCGAATACAACAGGTGTTAACAATCACTCAAAGGTGCAGAGCTAAGAGCCCCACGAGCAAAGTTGGGTCTCAGCTTTTATTGAAAAGTACAACCTCCTTATCTGTTGCAGATGTGTGGAAACAATGGGTGGGCACATGGTGCAAAGAGATGATAATCACTAGTTTCATAACTATCTGCTGACACCGGGTATAGTCTGAATGATTAGATCATGATACTGCTAATCATGCTATTCTCTGTTCCATTGGGATCCTGTCGATACTTAGTAACAGGATGTCACACACTGTGGTTTCACCCAGTCTTATGACTAGAACAGACAAGGAAGGTCTGTATCAGCAGAGAAACACAGAATAGTTTGTATTTTTCCACCACACAATTTTTTGGGCCTTCCTCTGACACCGCCTAGTATATAGCTCCTGGATGGCAGGACGCTTGACTGCAGGGATGTACTGGGCTGTATGCACTACCCTCTATAGTGCCTTATTGTCGGATGCTGAGCAGTTGCCATACAATGTGGTAATGCTACTGGTGAGGATGCTCTCTGGTGCAGCTGTGGAACTTTTTGAGGATCTAGGGATCCATGCCAAATATTTTCTCCTAAGGTGGAATAGGCGTTGTCTTTAACTCTTCACGACTGTCTTGGTATGTTTGGAACATGGTAGTTTGTTGGTGATGAGGACACCAAGGACCTTAACTCTCAACCCGCTCCACTACAGCACCGTTGATGTGAATGGGGGTGTTTTTGGCCCTCCTTTTCCTGTAGTCCATGATCAGCTCCTTTGTCTTGCTCACGTTGAGGGTTAGGTTGTTGTCCTGGCACAACACTGCCAGGTCTCTGACCTCCCTATAGGCTGTCTCATCGTTGTCGGTGATCAGGCCTACCACAGTTGTCATCATCAAACTTAATGATGGTGTTGGAATCGTGCTTGGCCATGCAGTTATTATTTGTCACATACACATGGTTAGCAGATGTTAATGCGAGTGTAGCGAAATGCTTGTGCTTCTAGTTCCGACAATGCAGTAAAAACCAACAAGTAATCTAGCTAACAATTCCAAAACTACTACCTTATAGACACAAGTGTAAGGGGATAAAGAATATGTACATAAAGATATATGAATGAGTGATGGTACAGAGCGGCATAGGCAAGATACAGTAGATGGTATTGAGTGCAGTATATCCATATGAGATGAGTATGTAAACAAAGTGGCATAGTTAAAGTGGCTAGTGATACATGTATTACATAAAGATGCAGTAGATGATATAGAGTACAGTATATACGTATACATATGAGATGAATAATGTAGGGTATGTAAACATTATATTAGGTAGCATTGTTTAAAGTGGCTAGTGATATACAGTGCCTTGCGAAAGTATTCGGCCCCCTTGAACTTTGCGACCTTTTGCCACATTTCAGGCTTCAAACATAAAGATATAAAACTGTATTTTTTTGTGAAGAATCAACAACAATGGGACACAATCATGAAGTGGAACGACATTTATTGAATATTTCAAACTTTTTTAACAAATCAAAAACTGAAACATTGGGCGTGCAAAATTATTCAGCCCCTTTAAGTTAATACTTTGTAGCGCCACCTTTTGCTGCGATTACAGCTGTAAGTCGCTTGGGGTATGTCTCTATCAGTTTTGCACATCGAGAGACTGACATTTTTTCCCATTCCTCCTTGCAAAACAGCTCGAGCTCAGTGAGGTTGGATGGAGAGCATTTGTGAACAGCAGTTTTCAGTTCTTTCCACAGATTATCGATTGGATTCAGCTCTGCACTTTGACTTGGCCATTCTAACACCTGGATATGTTTATTTTTGAACCATTCCATCGTAGATTTTGCTTTATGTTTTGGATCGTTGTCTTGTTGGAAGACAAATCTCCGTCCCAGTCTCAGGTCTTTTGCAGACTCCATCAGGTTTTCTTCCAGAATGGTCCTGTATTTGGCTCCATCCATCTTCCCATCAATTTTAACCATCTTCCCTGTCCCTGCTGAAGAAAAGCAGGCCCAAACCATGATGCTGCCACCACCATGTTTGACAGTGGGGATGGTGTGTTCAACTGTGTTGCTTGTACGCCAAACATAACGTTTTGCATTGTTGCCAAAAAGTTCAATTTTGGTTTCATCTGACCAGAGCACCTTCTTCCACATGTTTGGTGTGTCTCCCAGGTGGCTTGTGGCAAACTTTAAACGACACTTTTTATGGATATCTTTAAGAAATGGCTTTCTTCTTGCCACTCTTCCATAAAGGCCAGATTTGTGCAATATACGACTGATCCTTGTTCTTCATGATGCTCTCTGCGCTTTTAACGGACCTCTGAGACTATCACAGTGCAGGTGCATTTATACGGAGACTTGATTACACACAGGTGGATTGTATTTATCATCATTAGTCATTTAGGTCAACATTGGATCATTCAGAGATCCTCACTGAACTTCTGGAGAGAGTTTGCTGCACTGAAAGTAAAGGGGCTGAATAATTTTGCACGCCCAATTTTTCAGTTTTTGATTTGTTAAAAAATTTGAAATATCCAATAAATGTCGTTCCACTTCATGATTGTGTCCCACTTGTTGTTGATTCTTCACAAAAAAATACAGTTTTATATCTTTATGTTTGAAGCCTAAAATGTGGCAAAAGGTCGCAAAGTTCAAGGGGGCCGAATACTTTCGCAAGGCACTGTATTTCCCATCAATTCCCATTATTAAAGTGGCTGGAGTTGAGTCAGTGTGTTGGCAGCAGCCACTCAATGTTAGTGGTGGCTGTTTAACAGTCTGATGGCCTTGAGATAGAAGCTGTTTTTCAGTCTCTCGGTCCCAGCTTTGATGCAGCTGTACTGACCTCGCCTTCTGGATGATAGCGGGGTGAACAGGCAGTGGCTCGGGTGGTTGTTGTTCTTGATGATCTTTATGGCCTTCCTGTGACATCGGGTGGTGTAGGTGTCCTGGAGGGCAGGTAGTTTGCCCCCGGTGATGCGTTGTGCAGACCTCACTACCCTCCGGAGAGCCTTACGGTTGTGGGCGGTGCAGTTGCCGTACCAGGCGGTGATACAGCCCGACAGGATGCTCTCGATTGTGCATCTGTAGATGTTTGTGAGTGCTTTTGGTGACAAGCCGAATGTCTTCAGCCCCCTGAGGTTGAAGAGGCTGCTCCTCTCCACTACTGTTCCATCCACGGCTTCTGGTTGGGATATGTACGTACAGTCACTGTGGGGACAACGTCATCAACGCACTTATTGATGATGCCCTTGACTGAGTTGGTAATCTCCTCAATGCCATTGGATGAATCATGGAACATTTTCCAGTCTGGGCTAGCAAAACAGTCCTGTAGCGTAGCATCCGCGTCTTATTACCATTTCCGTATTGAGTGAGTCAATGCTACTTCCTGCTTTAGTTTTTACTCGTAAGCAGGAATCAGTATGGGGAACTATGGTCAGTTTTGCCAAATGGAGGATGAGGGAGAGTACTTCCAGCGTTAGTTTTTGCTTGTAAGCAGGAATCAGGAGGATAGAATTATGGTCAGATTTGCCAAATGAAGGGCAATGGAGAGCTTTGTATGCATCTGTGAGTGGAGTAAAGGTATTCTAGAGTATTCTTTTCCTCTGGTTGAACATGAGTCATGCTGGTAGAAATTAGGTAAAACATATTTAAGTTTGCCTGCATTTAAGTCCCTGGCCACTAGGAGTGTTGTCTTCACTATTATTCTACAATGAAGAAAATAGGCAAAGTAAAGAAAAACACTTAAATGAGTAGGTGTGTCAACTTTTGACTGGTACTGTATATAATTAACATCATAATAGTAATTAGGTCAGGCTATTACGTGTGTGTATCATGTAAAATGGCAGCCTGCCACTCACATTCTTCTCTGCCATGCTCCATTTTCGATCAAAAACTCTTGGCGTGTGTATTTGTGCCATGATACATATACGCGTGTGACGCAGTAATCCCCAATGACATTCACAGGTGTTTGTATGACGCAGTAATCCCCAGTAGCATTCACAGGTGTGTGTGAGTGACGCAGTAATCCCCAGTGTGTGTGTGTGTGTGATAGGTGTGAAAGCAGCGTAGGGTGTAGAGTTACTGACAAAGATCCATTAGATCACACTGGCAGCTGGGCTTAGTTACTGCTAACTAGAGAGAGAGGGAGAGAAATAAAGAAGGAAAGATGGGACGGGGGAAATTAAGAAGGAAAGAGGGAGATTAGTGTAATTAAGAGGTCTATTTAAAGCTCTCTTCGGCTTGTGTGAAAGTTTTGTTGGGGTGTTTGCATGTGTGGGTTTGTGGCTATTGGAAAGGTGTGTGTGTGTGTGTGTTGCTAGTTTGACATGCAGTGTATTTGTACAGTGTGTGTGTGTGTGAGTCACTGGTGACTAGGCTTGGTCAGTATCCAGATATTCATACAGTCATACCGTTCCTCTGCCATACCGGTATTTACGGTATTACCGGCATAGCACACAATGGGATGCTAAAAACACACAAAAAGCCCATTGGGCATCTATTACCTGAATGCTAACAAAATTAGCACAAGTAATATCAAAATCACAGTGACGCTAGTAGCAAAATGCTAACGACCGAAAACGAACATACTAATTGCAAAGACAGGCAAATACAAGGGTAACTTCATCACCTCATGTGTGCCACACGACAGAGACTCGCTGATACATATAGAATACTACCGCTTTCTCCCTTTGTGCTATTTACAAACAAACGTGACTGGCTCAATTGTTCTGGAGAGCTATGATAAGCTTCATAATGTGACAGGTGAAATGAAGAACCCAATCTGCTTTATCTCCCAACGTATCACACAAATAGCTACAAATATTCACATTTATTGAAAAACTTCAAAGAAAAACCATCCCGTGGCTTTTTCCAAATTATACGGTATTTGGCCCACGCCTAGCACCGGTAACATTATCCTCTAATTACCCATCTCTTTCGTCATCGGCGGCGGCTGCATCCTCCAATCAGCTTGCTCTGCTCATTACCCATCAAATTAAGTCAATCTCACCCCGATGGGGAATCTGTGTTAGGCTCATCTCTTCCCAGACGTGAACTGGCTAACACAATGGAGTATTTTCTGTCATAGTACAGAATAAAAGACAGTACTGATCAGAAGTCAGAGCAGCTGAGTTAAATAGAAGATGGTCCTGCTGGCTGACTGAAATGCCACACTTTTCCCTCTGACTCTGCCTGTGTATTTGTCTCAGTTCTGGATGTCTGCTCTGGCTACCACCATCCCTGTGCCCTGTGGAGCCTTCATGCCTGTCTTCGTCATTGGTAAGAGGTGTGTGCGAATGTGTGTATTTCAACAATAATGTTAACGCTGTGGATGTGCTATTCAGTCTTGTGAGTGTCTGTGTAAAAATATGTTACTCTCTCATTAACAGTGTGTGTGTGTGTGTGTTCTAGGGGCAGCGTTTGGCCGTCTGGTCGGGGAGAGCATGGCCGCCTGGTTCCCTGATGGCATCCACTCTGATGGCACCATCTACCCCATAGTGCCAGGAGGGTATGCTGTCGTGGGTGTGTTACTGTATAAACTAGACACAACTAGACACCATTATTGTAACTATTAGGACATAAAAAGCCAGATTCATTAAGGCGCTGCTAGACACAGTGGTAATATGAAGCCATTTTCGTCAGACAAAAACATGTCTGTCCCCTTTGGCAAGATGTCTCTTAATGCTGTTGCTATGAGGGATATTGCTGTTAGCATGGTTGTTGACTGTTGTGCTGATTATGCTGTTGTTCAGTGTTGGGGTTGATGTCATCTGTGTTTTGTGTCTAATGGGTGCTGATGTTGTTCACTCACCTTTAACTCAGCTTTCTCTTTCTCTCGCTCTCTGATGAGCCTTCTTTTATCTCAGCATGGCTAGATTTACCTTCTTTCTCTCGCTCTCCTTCC
Source organism: Oncorhynchus mykiss (assembly GCF_013265735.2). Classification (NCBI taxonomy): domain Eukaryota; kingdom Metazoa; phylum Chordata; class Actinopteri; order Salmoniformes; family Salmonidae; genus Oncorhynchus; species Oncorhynchus mykiss. The sequence goes on from NC_048588.1 coordinate 26,839,250, forward strand.
TCTCTCCATCCTAATGAAGTTAAGAATACTCAACCTTCCCTCTCACTCTCTCCACTCCTACTTCTTTCTCTCATTCTTTCCATTCATTTATTTTTCTTTATTCAATAACGGTTCCAAAAAATTGAATAAGTTTTTAAACCTTTTTTTTTTTTTTTTTTAATTTAATCTTTGTGAGGTACTGTCATCTCACCATCCTCCCCCTCTCCCTTCTCATCCCTCCCCCATCTCCCTCCTCACTTTGTTGCTCCAGTATTATTGATGAAGGCTCAGTATAGAGTTGAGTTGAAGAGAAGTATGATGACACTGATTGCTTTTACTACTTTAGTCATGTCAATGGACAGTAACCTCAACCTTCATCTGTACCCATTCCATCCTCTACTCTTCTCCTCCTCTCTTCCTCTCTCCTCTCCTCTGTTCTTCTCTTCTCCCCTCTCCTCTGTTCTCCTCCTCCTCCTCCTCTCCCCGCTCCTCCCAGGTGCGGCGGCCTTGTCTGGAGCGGTGACCCACACGGTATCGACGGCGGTCATTGTGTTTGAGCTGACGGGTCAGATCAGCCACATCCTGCCGGTGATGATAGCAGTGATACTGGCCAACGCCGTGGCCCAGTCCCTCCAGCCCTCGCTATATGACTCCATCATCAGGATCAAGAAACTACCGTACCTCCCTGAGCTGGGCTGGGGACACCACGAGTATGTAGGACTACACATCAATCTATCCCCCTCTTTCTTCGCTCTTTATTTTTACTTCTATTTATACCCCTTTCTTTCTGTATTTTTCTCATTCTCTTTAAATCTCTCTTGGGTCATCTTGCTGGGTTGGGGACTAGTGAGGGGGCTAGTGGGTCCTCTTGATGGGTTGGGGACTAGTGAGGGGGCTAGTGGGTCCTCTTGATGGGTTGGGGACTAGTGAGGGGGCTAGTGGTTCCTCTTGCTGGGTTGGGGACTAGTGAGGGGGCTAGTTGTTCCTCTTGCTGGCTTAGGGACTAGTGAGGGGACTATTGGTTTCTCTTGCTGGGTTAGGGACTAGTGAGGGGACTAGTGGTTCCTCTTGCTGGGTTGGGGACTACTGAAGGGACTAGTGAAGGGACAAGTTGGGTTGGTACCTCTTGTTGGGTTGGTTCTTCTGTGCCCTCTCTCTTTATCTCTCTCTCTTCCCTCTTGCTCCCCTTCACACCACCCACTAAGCTTTGATTTCATCAATGGAGGTGGAGCGTATCAGGGCTGTGTGTGTGTGTGTGTGTTTGCGTCATTAGACATCATGTGAGCTAAGTGTAGGTTGTATTTTTTTAGTTGTGCTGTTACATAATTTCAAATTTAAATGTATATTACAGAGTTACAACGTGTAGTTACACAATGTGCAAAAGTGTACACGCTGACAGCAGTTGACACAAACACGGCTGCGTAGACCAGTATTCTCAAAGTTCTGAGAATGCCCTGTCACCTCTCCTGTCTATTTATCATTAATAGCCTGTTAGAGTGCGGCTGACATTCATTATAACCTGTAGTACTGAAGCAATGTATCTGTTCTGTTAACTAATGGCTAGCCACCCACACACTAATGACCACACCTCTTAAGGCTTGTTTCCATTTGAAGTCAACCCAAGTTGGGCTGTCCTTGGTGGGCTTGCTTGAATTGAGTTTCCACTGCCTCCAGAAATGTTGCTAGGTAACCATGCAGCTGGCTTCGCTAATATTGCCAACTAGCTACCCTCACCATGCTGTAACTAAAGTTACCTCATACTCCTGCCAATCAGACAGAGCCATGTATTTAGTAAAGATTTTTGGCTTGCTAACATTAGCCAGCTAGCTAAACGGTTAGCGTCATTGCTAGCTTACAGGCTAGCTTAATTCCTACCTTGCTTGCCATGGCATTTACTGTTAGCTAGCTAGAAATCAAACCTGTCATCTGGTTTGGTTGGTTTTGGTGTGGCTAGCTAAAATTGCTGCTAGCTAACTAGCTTGTTTCAACTCTGGGGTTTTTGGCTGTATATGCACTTTGTGACACCTGCTGATGTAAAAGGGGCTTTATACATCAATTTGATTGATTTGCTAGCTAACGTTTGGTAGCAAACATTCGAGGGCTGACTGTTCTCATAAGTTTGTGTAGTGCAAATATGACTGAAGGATGCCGCTATGGTGGTAATTCTTCTCATATCTGACTACTGCAATACTGCTTATCCATGTGCTAGCTTACAGCAACAAGCCCAGAGGAGCTAGCTGGTGGTTGCATAGTAACGGCGTCACCAGCCCAAATTTTAATAGATTTTAAAAGAATAGAAAACAAAGTGACCAGTTGTTAAAATGGTCTGAGCCGGTCCAGGTTTCCCCAGACTCTGCTTGAATTTCAGAATTACATTCGAACCAACTCTAATTTGGCCCTACTTTTAAGTGCCAGTGGAAACGGGCATTTGTCTGAACACTGGAAAAATCTATCTGGGAGAGAGGTGTTTTTACAAATCTAAAACCGTTCTGTGATTTTATAAAACAATGGTAAAAATGTGTGTGTGCTATAGCTGGTGGAGGGCTAAAGAGCAGAAAATGGATGTAATGATGCATAAGGCTTCTCTCTTTCTGTCTCTATCTGTCTCGAGCATGAAGTACATTTGAGGCAGGGAGTAGGATGAAAGAGTGCAGGAAGTGTGGCCCCCAAGCTGTTTGTGTTCCTATTAATTCTGGTACCCATCTCCCCCACAAACAGCCATAGGAATGCTTGTGTAATGCTTGGGAAACACACTTATTCACAAACACACACATTAAGAAAAGCAAAGCTTCATGTTGGGGCATGAATCCCCTTTTGACAAATCCATCTCCAGAGTGGTATTTAATTTCCAGCTACATAAATATATGAGAGAGAGAGACTAGAAATTGACCACAACTAAGCCCAAAAAGAGATTGTATTTTATTAATTTCATACCTTGATCACATATGAATTGTTTGTATGCATGGGAATACTTGGTAAACAGAATTCCTAAATGAAATACATTTTTTGCTGAATTCCTTGTAAGTTTTTTAATTTTTTTACCAAAAATGAAAATCCTACAAAAATCTTTATTTTTGTGTTAATAGTTTTGTGGGGCCCAAAACAATAACTTGTGGGATGGTTTAAGTCTGTGGGACGCCTGTTGCCGACCCCTGGTTTAAAGCTACAGTAGGGGTTATTGTATTTGTGTACAGAAACAGGGGTTTTAGATCTTATTGTTGGCCTGCGTCTGTGTTGCAGCGGAAACTAGTGCTGCTGTCGTGTTGGAGGTTGGCACGCTCAGCCTGTCTGGCAGGAAGGAAGGAAGAAAACCTGTCTAGGGTACAGTTTGGCTGGGGTAGAACCACAAATATGCTGAGGCAGGACCTTCTCTCTCACTCAGTCACCTCCTATACAGTACGACTATAATGGATGCAACCTCACCTCTGTAGCTATAAGTCCAGGACTGACTAGGATGTAGTTCCAAAGTCACATCTGAAAGGACAGAGGAATTGACACTGGTATGGGGTATAAGTATTGGTATGAGTATGAGGTATGAGTACTGGTATGAAGTGACTGCCTCAAGCTCTAAACCCTCAGAGGTAGTAATCACACCGGTAGGGAGAGGGGTAATTATTCTTACCAAACCACATGACCTTTGTTTTGGAGGTGTTCAGAACAAGGGTAAGGGCAGAGAACTTGTTGGACACTAAGAAAGCTTTGTTGTAGAGCGTTTAACACAAAATCCAGGGAGGCCCCAGCTGAGTATTAGACTGTAACATTTGCATAACCACTATTCAGACCCCTTGACTTCTTCCACATTTTTTTACGTTACAGCCTTATTCTAAAATGGATTCAAAAAAAGTATTTACATAAGTATTCAGACCCATTGCTATGAGACTCGAAACTGAGCTCAAGTGCATCCTGTTTCCATTGATCATCCTTGATGTTTCGACAACTTGATTAGAGTCCACCTTTGGTAAATTCAATTGATTGGACATGATTTGGAAAGGCACACACCTGTCTATATAAAAGGTCCCACAGTTGACAGTGCATGTCAGAGTAAAAACCCAGCCATGAGGTCGAAAAAATTGTCCGTAGTGCTCCGAGACAAGATTGTGTCGAGGCACAGATCTGGGAAAAGGGGACCAAAAAATCTCTGCAGCATTGAAGGTTCCCAAGAACAATCCATCATTCTTAAATGGAAGAAGTTTAGAACCACCAAGACTGTTATAGCTGATCTCCTGGGAGAAGGGCCTTGGTCAGGAAGGTGACCAGGAACCCAATGGTCAGTCTGGCACCTAAAGGACTCTCAGACCATAAGAAACCAGATTCTCTGGTCTGATGAAAACAAGATTGAACTCTTTGGCCTGAATGCCAAGCGTCACGTCTGGAGGAAACTTTTCACAATCCCTACGGTGAATCATGGTGGTGGTAGCATCATGCTGTGGGGATGATTTCACATTCCAACAGGACAACGACCCTAAGCACACAGCCAAGACAATACAGGAGTTGCTTCGGGACAAGTCTCTAAATGTCCCTGAGTGGCCCAGCCAGAGCCCGGACTTGAACCTGATCGAACATCTCTGGCAAGACCTGAAAATAGCTGTGCAGCAATGCTCCCCATCCAACCTGACAGAACTAGAGAGGATCTGCAAGGAAGAATTGGAGAAATACAGATGTGCCAACCTTGTAGCATCCTACCCAAGAAGACTCAATGCTGTAATCGCTACCAAAGGTGCTTTAACAAATTACTGAGTAAAGGTTCTGAATACCTATGTAAATGTGATTTTTTTAAATAAATTAGCAAAAATGTCTAAATCTGATTTTGCCGTGTCCTTATGGGGTGTTGTGTGTAGATTGATGAGGGGGGGAAACTATTTAATCCATTTTAAAATAAGGCTGTAACGTAACAACATTTGGAAAAAGTCAGAGGTCTGAATAGTTTCCAAAGGCACTGTAAATGAATGAGAGCTTCCTACTGCCTGAGCTATGTTGTTGATGTAAATTGAGAAGAGCGTGGGGTCTAGGATCGAGCTTTGGGGTACTCCCTTGGAGACAGCAGATGTTCTGACTTTATACACTGCACTCTTTGAGGGAGGTGGTTAGTAAACCAGGTCAAAGACCCCACAGAGACACCAATACTCCTTAGCCGGGCAACAACAATGGAATGGTCGACCGTATCAAAAGCTTTGGCCAAGTCATTAAAAACATTGCTCTCCTATCGTCCTTCAGGAAGTATAATATTCGTGTGGAGGACATCATGATCAGGGATGTGATGTACATCACCCTCAACTGCTGCTACAGAGACCTGCATGATGTACTGCTGACTGGACACCTCAAGACCCTGGCCCTGCTCGAGTCCAGTGGTGAGACACACGCACACGCCCACAAACACACACACATTACAGACACCACAGAACATTTTCAGTCAAATTAAAGTTCCCCACACACACATTCAAGTTATATATTCTTATATAGTATGCTAAGTCTGTTGTAATTGTGCATCGATGCCAAAGCAATTAACTGGGGCAATTATTTTAAACAAACACACACAGCCCCTCATACACACACCTCCTGTTGTGTACACAGACGCCTGGCTGTTCTCAGTTACATCACTCACAATGCAGCAACATGTGTTAAGAGTCCCATGCAGTCTGCACATTAACTACTGTTCTAAAATACATCTTCTCCTCTCCTCCATCCCATCTTCCCACTCTGTCCTCCCCCTCCTCTCTCACTCTAATCTCCTGGCCCCTTTCTCTCAATTTCTCTTCCATCATCCCTCTTCTTTTATTCTCATCTGTCTCTCTCCTCTACCTTTCATCCCATCATCTCTGTCCTCTCTCACTCCCTCCTTACTTTCTCTCTCGTCTCATATTTCTCTCCATCCATGTCTTCCATGCTGCCCCTCACTCCCCTCTCGCTCTTCCTCCCTCGTCCCCCCCTCAGAGTCGATGATCCTGCTGGGTTCTATTGAGCGTGTCCAGCTCCAGGCCCTCCTGTCCCTACAGCTGGGCCGGCCACGGAGGCTAGAGTACCTGAGAGACCGGGCTACTGCTGAGAAGAAGCGCCTGTCGATGGTCTCCCACCCGGGCAGCGAGGATGGCTCCCAGAGGGTTAACCAGGAGGTTCGGTTCCAGGTAAGTACAGTCTTGACAAACCACACCAAGCTAACAGTTCACACTACGAAGTCAGTCATGTCTGGAGTACCCAGTACCACACCAAGCTAACAGTAAAGCTGTGTAAGTTGTTGCTTACCCAAAACTTGAAGACTGGATCATAGGATGCCAGGTCAGCACAGACTCAGGAGAGCCAGAACCATAGTGAATACTGTAGTATCTGTCTCCATCTGCTTCACTACCAGGTCAGCACAGAGACACAGGAGAACCAGAACCATCGTGAATACAGTATTATCTGGCTCCATCTGCTTCAGTACCAGGTCAGCACAGAGACACAGGAGAGCCAGAACCATAGTGAATACTGTAGTATCTGGCTCCATCTGCTTCACTACCAGGTCAGCACAGAGACACAGGAGAACCAGAACCATCGTGAATACAGTAGTATTTGGTTCCATCTGCTTCACTGGCTCCATTTGAGAACCAATATGAGAGGAAAAATAAAAAAGTATTAAACTGTTCTAGTCCCATGATTGATATGTGAGAAGATTTTATTGTCCCATCAATAAGAGACAGAGTGAGAGATGGAGTCTGAAAGAGGGAGTAGGAGAGAAAGAGAGGGTGAGACAGACAGTGAGAGAAGCAGAACGAGGAAGAGACAGATTGAGAGAAACAGATAAAAGGGACCGACAGAGAGAGACGATGACAGAGAAGGAGAAAGAAACGGAGAGAGAGGGTGTTGTGTGTGTCGTGTCCGGTTGTGTTTGTGAGCACTGGCGCACAGAGCTGAAATTGGGATTTTGAGGCTGCCAATGTCTAACTTTGTTTTGGGGGCTAGCACTACTGTATTCAGAATACTGATCTGGTTTCTACTCCCTGCGCCACCCCCCTCCCTGCCCCAGGCTAGTGGGGTGCTACTCAGCCATTCACAGCAGGCCGGGTGGGGGAGGAGAAGAAGGGGAAGGGACAAGGTGCTTTTCCCCCCAGGATGCCAGGGTTTGGATATCCAGCTATTCATCACACTAATTTAGGTTTCTCAGCGCTCTCTTACACTCTATTTCTCTCTCTCTAAGAACAAATAATGATAGAAAAAAATGTAGTTTTAATTTTTTTAAAGCTGTTGTGGGGAGAGGTGGGACAAGTATTGTTATCGATCAATAATGACAAACCTCTTGGCATTGACAACTTAGATGGAAAGCTACTGGGGATGGTAGCTGCCTGTGTAGCCACTCCTATCTGTCATATCTTTAATCTGAGCCTAGAGGAAAGTGTTTGTCCTCAGGCCTGGAGGGAAGCCAAAGTCATTCCACTACCCAAGACTGGTAAAGCGGCTTTTACTGGTTCTAACAGCCAACCTATCAGCTTGCTGCCAGCTCTTGGCAAACTGTTGGAAAAATGTTTTGACCAAATACAATGCTATTTCTCTGTAAACAAATTAACAACAGACTTTTGGCATGCTTATAAAGAAGGGCACCCAACATGTACTGCACTGACACAAATGACTGATGATTGGTTGAAAGAAATTGAAAGTAAGAAGATTGTGAGAGCTGTACTGTTAGGTTTCAGTGCAGCCTTTAATATTATTGACCATAACCTGTTGTTGAGAGAACTTATGTGTTATGGCTTTTAAACATCTGCCATATTGTGGATTTATTTTATTTTATTTTATTTTACCTTTATTTAACCAGGCAAGTCAGTTAAGAACAAATTCTTATTTTCAATGACGGCCTGGGAACAGTGGGTTAACTGCCTGTTCAGGGGCAGAACGACAGATTTGTACCTTGTCAGCTCGGGGGTTTGAACTCACAACCTTCCGGTTACTAGTCCAACGCTCTAACCACTAGGCTACCCTGCCGCCCCATTCAGAGGTACACCACATGACCAAGTGTGTGAACACCTGCTCGTCAAACATCTCATTCCAAAATCAGGTGCATTAATATGGAGTTGCCCCCCCCCCCCCCCCACACACACACACACACTCTTCTGGGAAGGCTTTTCACCTTTTCATACTAAAGGTGTTCGATGGGGTTGAGGTTAGGGCTCTGTGCAGGCCAGTCAAGTTCTTCCACATTGATCTCGACAAATCATTTCTGTATGGACCTCGCTTTGTGCACAGGGGCTTTGTCATTCTGAAATAGGAAAATGCCTTCCCCAAACTGTTTCCACAAAGTTGGAAGCACAGAATCATCTAGAATGTAATTGTATGCTGTAGCATTAAGTTTTCCCCTCACTGGAACTAAGGGTCCTAGGCAAACCATGAAAAATGCCCCAGACCATTATTCATCCTCTACCAAACTTTACAGTTGGCATTATGCATTGGGGACGGTAGCGTATTCCTGACATCCACCAAACTTGATTCATCACTCCAGAGAATGCGTTTCCACTGAGACCAATGGTGGCGAACTTTACACCACTCCAGCCGACGCTTGACATTGCGCATGGTGATTTTAGGCTTGTGTGCGGCTGTTCGGCCATGGTAACCCATTTCAGGAAGCTCCCAATTTAACAGTTATTGTGCTGAAGTTGCTTCCAAAGGCAGTTTGGAACTCGGTAGTGAGTGTTGCAACTGAGGACAGGCGATTTTTACGCGCAATGCACTTCAGCACTCGGCGGTCCCGTTCTGTGAGCTTGTGTGGCCTACCACTTTGCGGCTGAGCTGTTGTTACTCCTAAAATTTTCCACTTCACAATAACAGCACTTACAGATGACCGAGGCAGCTCTAGCAGGGCATACATTTGACTGACTTGTTGGAATTGTAGTATCCTATCCTATAGTATCCTACGTTGAAAGTCACTGACCTCTTCAGTAAGGCTATTCTACTGCCACTGTTTGTCTATGGAGATTGCATGGCTTTGTGCAAAAAAAATTATACACCTGTCAGCAACAGTGTGACTGTTTGAGGTTGTGGACAGGTGTCTTTTTATACTGATAACAAGTTCAAACGGGTGCCATTAATACTGGAAACGAGTGGAGGACAGAGGAGCCTCTTAAAGAAGAGGTTACAGCTCTGAGATCCAGAAATCTTGCTTGTTTGTAGGTGACCAAATACTTATTTTCCACCATAATTTGCAAATAAATTCATTAAAAATCCTACAATGATTTTCGGGATTTTTTTTCTCATTTTGTCTGTCATAGTTAAAGTGTACCTATGTTGAAAATTACAGGCCTCTCTCATCTTTTTAAGTGGGAGAACTTGCACAATTGGTGGCTGACTAAATACTTTTTTGCCCCACCGTAGGACTTGTTTTTACTGTGGATATAGATACTTTTGTACCTGTTTCCTCCAGCATCTTCACAAGGTCCTTTGCTGTTGTTCTGGGATTCTTTTGCACTTTTCGAACCAAAGTACGTTCATCTCTAACATGTCTCCTTCCTGAGCGGTATTACTTCTGCGTGGTCCCATGGTGTTAATACTTGCGTACTATTGTTTGTACAGATGAACCAGACTTGTGGAGGTCTACAATTTTTTTTGAGGTCTTGACTGATTTTTGGGGATTTCCCCATGATATCAAGCAAAGTGGCACTGAGTTTGATTGTATACCTCCAATTGACTCAAACTACAGTGCCTTGCGAAAGTATTCGGCCCCCTTGAACTTTGCGACCTTTTGCCACATTTCAGGCTTCAAACATAAAGATATAAAACTGTATTTTTTTGTGAAGAATCAACAAGTGGGACACAATCATGAAGTGGAACGACATTTATTGGATATTTCAAACTTTTTTAACAAATCAAAAACTGAAAAATTGGGCGTGCAAAATTATTCAGCCCCTTTACTTTCAGTGCAGCAAACTCTCTCCAGAAGTTCAGTGAGGATCTCTGAATGATCCATTGTTGACCTAAATGACTAATGATGATAAATACAATCCACCTGTGTGTAATCAAGTCTCCGTATAAATGCACCTGCACTGTGATAGTCTCAGAGGTCCGTTAAAAGCGCAGAGAGCATCATGAAGAACAAGGAACACACCAGGCAGGTCCGAGATACTGTTGTGAAGAAGTTTAAAGCTGGATTTGGATACAAAAAGATTTCCCAAGCTTTAAACATCCCAAGGAGCACTGTGCAAGCGATAATATTGAAATGGAAGGAGTATCAGACCACTGCAAATCTACCAAGATCCCTCTGAACTTTCAGCTCATACAAGGAGAAGACTGATCAGAGATGCAGCCAAGAGGCCCATGATCACTCTGGATGAACTGCAGAGCTCTACAGCTGAGGTGGGAGACTCTGTCCATAGGACAACAATCAGTCGTATATTGCACAAATCTGGCCTTTATGGAAGAGTGGCAAGAAGAAAGCCATTTCTTATATCCATAAAAAGTGTTGTTTAAAGTTTGCCACAAGCCACCTGGGAGACACACCAAACATGTGGAAGAAGGTGCTCTGGTCAGATGAAACCAAAATTGAACTTTTTGGCAACAATGCAAAACGTTATGTTTGGCGTAAAAGCAACACAGCTGAACACACCATCCCCACTGTCAAACATGGTGGTGGTGGCAGCATCATGGTTTGGGCCTGCTTTTCTTCAGCAGGGGCAGGGAAGATGGTTAAAATTGATGGGAAGATGGATGGAGCCAAATACAGGACCATTCTGGAAGAAAACCTGATGGAGTCTGCAAAAGACCTGAGACTGGGACGGAGATTTGTCTTCCAACAAGACAATAATCCAAAACATAAAGCAAAATCTACAATGGAATGGTTCAAAAATAAACATATCCAGGTGTTAGAATGGCCAAGTCAAAGTCCAGACCTGAATCCAATCGAGAATCTGTGGAAAGAACTGAAAACTGCTGTTCCCAAATGCTCTCCATCCAACCTCACTGAGCTCGAGCTGTTTTGCAAGGAGGAATGGGAAAAAATGTAAGTCTCTCGATGTGCAAAACTGATAGAGACATACCCCAAGCGACTTACAACTGTAATCGCAGCAAAAGGTGGCGCTACAAAGTATTAACTTAAAGGGGCTGAATAATTTTGCACGCCCAATTTTTCAGTTTTTGATTTGTTAAAAAAGTTTGAAATATCCAATAAATGTCGTTCCACTTCATGATTGTGTCCCACTTGTTGTTGATTCTTCACAAAAAAATACAGTTTTATATCTTTATGTTTGAAGCCTGAAATGTGGCAAAAGGTCGCAAAGTTCAAGGGGGCCGAATACTTTCGCAAGGCACTGTATGTCAATTAGCCTACCAGAAGCTTCTAAAACCATGACATCATTTTCTGGAATTTTCCAAGATTTTTAAAGGCACAGTCAACTTAGTGTATCTAAACTTGTAACCCACTGGAATTGTGATACAGTGAATGATAAGTCAAATAATCTGTCTGTAAACAATTGTTGGAAAAATTACTTATGCACAAAGTAGATGTCCTAACCGACTTGCCAAAACTATAGTTTGTTAACAAGAAATGTGTGGATTGGTTTAAAAACACGTTTTAATGACTCCAACCTAAGTGTATGTAAACTTCCGACTTCAAGTGTATCAATATTTTGCTAAGTAGATGGTCTCTACAGAAGGTGTAAACGGTACAGCCAAATGGTTTCTTGCATTGTAGCAAACACAAAGTAGATAGTGTCAATATAAATAACATTTACAGTATGTACAAGAACAATAACGATATTAGTGATAGACAAGATAGTTATTTGCATGCAATCAGGGGTAGTGGCTGAGCAGCAGGGTAGAAAAATAATAGTAGCAGCAACGTATGTGTTAGGAGAGAGTCGTGAATAGAAGCACTGCAGATAGTACTGATTACTGGTCCATCCAAACCACACATGAACAAGGGAATCTATATTCGGAGAGCCTGTTTCTGTCCTGCCCTTGACTTTGGTGCAGGACGTGTCACGTCCATAGCTTCTTAGTCGCAAAACTCCCTGATCTTGTCAAAAAGAGAGTTTGTCTAGCTGTGTCCAGTCCAGGTGGTGCTTTTACAGGCAGACCATCTATGGGAGGAAGGATGCGCAACAGCTGAAACCTGGTCCCGACTGTCCGAATGCTCCTTGGCGACACCAGGCTCCAGAGCATCGAAGCTGTAAAACAGGAAATAACAAAAATCAGAAGAAATTACAACCCTGCACAACATCAATTCACCTCCCAAGTTTGGATAAGAATAACCTCACATAATGAAAATAATTGATCTCAACGTCAACAGTGAAGAGGCGACTCTAGGATGCTGGCCTTCTAGGTAGAGTTGCAAAGAAAAAGCCATATCTCCGACTGGCCAATAAAAATAAAATATTAAGATGGGCAAAATAACACAGACACTGGACAGGGGAACTCTGCCTAGAAGACCAGCATCCCGGAGTCGCCTCTTCACTGTTGACGTTGAGACTGATGTTTTGCGGGTACTATTTAATGAAGCTGCCAGTTGAGGACTTGTGAGGCGTCTGTTTCTCAAACTCGACACTCTAATGTACTTGTTCTCTCGCTCAGTTGTGCACCAGGGCCTCCCACTCCTCTTTCTATTCTGGTTAGTGCCAGTTTGCGCTGTTCTGTGAAGGTAGTAGTACACAGCGTTGTACGAGATTTCTCGCATGGAATAGCCTTAATTTCTCAGAACAAGAATAGACTGACGAGTTTCAGAATAAAGGTCTTTGTTTCTGGCCATTTTGAGCCTGTAATCGAACCCACAAATGCTGATGCTCCAGATACTCAACTAGTCTTAAGGCCAGTTTTATTGCTTCTTTAATCAGGACAACAGTTTTCAGATGTGCTAACATAATTGCAAAATGGTTTTCTAATGATCAATAAGCCTTTTTAAAATGATAAACTTGGATTAGCTAACACAGGAGTGATGGTTGCTGATAATGGGCCGCTGTACGCCTATGTAGATATTCCATTTAAAATCAGCCGTTTCCAGCTACAATAGTCACTTACAACATTAACAATGTCTATACTGTATTTCTGATCAATTTAACATTTGCTTTTCTTTCATCTTCAAATAATATTTTTGCAGGAATCTCCTTGCGAATGATTTTGACAAAGATTGTATCTAAGTGACCCCAAACTTTTGAATGGTAGTGTAGGTACAGCATATACTGTACTATTAATTATATGTACTCAGAGTGTATAGTAACGCGAGTGTGTGTGTGTAGATCTCCACAGAGGAGTCTTCCTTCAGTTCCACCCCTACCCCCTCCATGAAGCCACTGAAGCCGGCCCTGAAGAGATCCTCTGTGGTGGACCGCCCTCCTGATATACCCATGCCCACAAGTAAGAACAAACACACACACCCTCGGTCAGACCTTAACCCCCTAGAGTCGATTGATGCACTGGTAACAAGTAACATAATAACAAAATCCCCATTTTTAAAATCTGTCAGTTTAAGCTAGAGATATTGGCTGCGTCTTAATCCACTGCATCCGCCAATATCCCGCTTCCACATCTGTGGTGAAAGGTGACAGAGCGGTGTTTGTCAGACCATGAGACATCCCGAAAATCTGTCTTCTCACGAAAATGTCTGTAGCTTCCGAACGGTTTGACCTACAAACTATTATGACCACTATATTGAAAGGGGAGACTCACGAAAACAATATGGTATCTGCTCTATGACCCCCCCAAGTGTCAGGGTACTCGTCTCAAGTCGGTACAGTCGATGTGCCAACTTCTGTTTGTAGCTGTTTTGGATACAAACTAATGTGACCACACTGTGGAAAGGATGGTGCTCTCCGTTTTGCTCTACGACAAGTGTCACGGGACTTGTCTGAAGGTAACCGGCACCAGTTGACATTTTTTTATGGAAGGATGAAGGTAGTGTTGTGCCTACCCAAAAAAGGGGTTAAATATGTGTTTTTAAAAATAATTATGATTCCTGAGCTTTCTTATATCTCCGAGATATAGGACAAACCCTTCAAAACCTTGTTTCTTATGATTTCTTTTTTGCCTTTTTTTTGCCATTTATGAATGTGTTATTCAGTGTGTTTCTCTGAGCTATTGTAGTAATAGCTAAATTCAGTATTGGATCAAATAATTGTATTTATTTTTTTCCCTAAAATTCTAAATCAAATGGCTAAATGATCCATCCATTCCATAAAACAGCTTAGACTTTTAAAACCTCTTGCAGCTACCCCCCTACTTTTTTCAATTTCCGCCTGAAGACATACCCAAATCTAACTGCCTGTAGCTCAGGCTCAGAACCAAGGCTATGCATATTCTTGATTTCATTTGAAAGAAAACACTCTGAAGTTTGTGTAAATGTGAATTGAATGTAGGAAAATATAACACAATATATCTGGTTTAGATAATACAATGAAATAAACATGTTTTTTAATTTGTATTGTTGTATCATCATCTTTAAAATGAACAAGACAAAACAAACATTCAGATAGGATGATGGGGACAATTTCAGTGAAAAACACGAGGGCAACAGTACTTGTGCAAAGTTTCAGAATGATAACTTCCAAAATGAATGTGCTACATGACATTTATCATGAAGTCACCCAGGTGTCCCACACAAGTAGCCCAAATGTACCCAAGTGGCCAAATTGGTGAAGTTATACATTTTGAATGAAATAACTATATACAAAATACCAAAATGGTATTCTAACACACTTGAAATCCCCCAAAAAATGGAGAAAAAACATTAACAAAAATATATATATACATTTACAAAATAACACTTTCAATATTTGGAAGACCCTCAGTCCTCTACACAATATTGTGCTGCTGATGCCAGGTGCCAAAGCAGTCTCTTTCTCCTGTTCCTGTAAAGCAGAGGGTCACCAAGCATGTGGTGCAGGTGATGGGGTGACTTCATTTTGCAAAGAACACAGCGACGCCTCCATGCTGTGCCCTTTTGGCCTTGAGGCACATCATGCCTGCAGAAATACATTTGGGCAGATGAACACTACTTGTGGCTGGAGCTGGATGAACCAGCTTCAGTGGGGGATGGACACCTTGGCACTGGGGGCTCCCATTCTGAGTCAGTGTCACTGTGAATGAAAATGTTCAGTTAGAATAGTTTCACATATGAGCCCTGTATCAACAGGTATAATAAACAGATATATATATATAGAGTACAGGGAACATAAGGTTGAATATATTATTATAGACCTGCTAGATCTACTGTCTCATTTATATTATGAAAGATCAGCTAGATCTACTGTCTTTATTATAATTCAACAGACCAGCTGTATCTACTGTCTCCATTTCACTTTGGCCATTGTTGTGGGCCTGCCCTCGCCTCAACAGCCTCAAATAGGCTATTTTATGTGGGGGTGGGGCGGCAGACACACGCATCTCACATTTCATTACAATAAATGTTTATATAATGCTACTAAAATTTTAAAAAATCACAAATAACATTTTATATAATTAATTTCAAACAACGGCATTAGCATGAGAAGAACTTACCAGTCCAAAACTATGTCCTCTTCGTTCAAAAAATATTCCCCCATTTGGGAATCGCTAAATGAATCGTCCTCCAACCTTATTTACGGCGGAGTTTACTACATGGGTTGGTCTTCCAACACATAAACATTACATATTGCCGTTTACCTCAGCTCATTGGCTATCTACCCAGCTAGATTTCAAGACGATCAGTGCTCATTGGGTTAAAATACAGTCAATCAACGAAACAGCTGTCATATCATTGGTGCACAATGATGTCATTACTTGTTGTCTTCAAATCGGTTTCTTTCAGTCAATACGTCCCTCGAAATGACCCATCATGTTTTGGTTGTGTTACAAACAAACCAGTAGATAGCAATGAAACCAAACATGACTGGAAAAGTCACGTTTAGTGTGTGTATTTACAGCGAATGTGTCGTCGAAAATGGAATGAGACGGAATTCACGACACAAGCGGTTCACAAAATGTTTCGTGTTAGGCTATAAAAATAGATTTTATCAAACAAAAGACCATTAATTGTGTAACAATGAGCATTGGCATTGCAAACAGAGGAAGATCGTCAAAGGTAAACTATTTATTTTATTGCAGTTTGATTTTGTTACTCCTGTGCTGGTTAAATAGTTGTTTTTAATGGGGCTCTATGCTCAGATAATCACATCGTATTCTTTCACAGTAAATCCTTTTTTAAATCTGACAACGCAGTTGGATTAGCAAGATTCTAGGCTTCCGAAACGTGTATTTTCATGAATGTTTAATATGACTATTTATGTAGCGATCACCGTATGTTGTCGAATCCCGCTAACAGGTTCGGTGCGCAGAGAGGTTAAAGAATGATTAAACAACTAAGTTATTTTTGATTTACTTAGAGCTACTTCAAAAGTCTCTCTCTCTCCCCTTCTCAGGTCCACAGGACCACTCTGGCAACACCTTAAAGAATCTCTTCTGTGTCAACCCTGAGACAGAAGGCCTGGAGGTGAGACACCTTTTTTAATACACACACCCTTACTTCCTACACACTCTTCCGATTCTCTCCTCCAAATTCAGAATCTCCCAACTCTCTCCTACACATAACCCCTTCCTGCCCAGTACTGCGCTCCACTTTTTCTAAGTGACACCACCAACTCATGCCACACCACCACTTGGGTTGGGAGACTAGAGTGTCTGTTTCTTAGAGTGGTGGGGTGAGTGTTTGCCCCACTTTGCGGAGGCGTTGTGTTAACGTTGTTCTTGTCTTTGGCTGCTGAAAGAACAACAATGTCAACATCAACATAAAGGGCACTGCATCGAGCTCTGCGTCTCCTGAGTTAAGGAGGCCACCCAAGCGCGTCAGGATATCCGTTGTGGTAAGAACGCTGGGCATGCCCCAGGAAACTGCCCAGCAACTGGTCAGCCATCCAATCAACCACTCGTCATCTGCTGCAGGGCTAATCCATGCCGATGGACTGTGATCTGTACCATCGAGCTAAATGTGTTGAACACGCTCCTCCCTGTCTGTGAACCATTACTGACCTCTGACCACTAGTCCTGTTCTTATTGGCTATTAGGTAGGTTCACAACTGACCTCATTGTCAGAATGCAAACTGATTGGTCAAGAGGTCAGTTGGGGTCATGAGAATTCGACCACCTCTCTAGCTATGACACCCTAAACCCAAAAAGACTATGTCTATGGTCCAAATGTGGTCTTTCCTCGGTCAGGGTGGTGTGGTTAATTTGAGGTCAACTTAAGGGATGTGGCGGTTCAACCAAAGCATGCTGCCATGCTGTCCATCATCAGCCATTTCATTAGAGGCATTCAATCAGTGACCTTCTACTGGTTCGTGGGTTTGGCCTGTAGCGCCTCAGTCCACCCCTCCACAGAATCAAACCCCTCCCACTTTTTCATCTGCTGTAGTTGTTCATACCATTTGTCATGAGGACAAGAGATGTACTAGGGATAGAGGAAAAGGGGTGAGCGGAGCGAGGTGGTAATTTGTGACGTGTGTGGTCCCTTGTGGCTCAGTTGGTACAGCATGATGCTTGCACTGCCAGGATTGTGTGTTTGATTCCTGGGGCCAACGATACGTAAAATGTATGCACGCATTACTGTAGGTAACTTTGGATAAAAGCGTCCCCTAAATGGCATATATTATTATATGACATGTTAATAGAGGACAGCAGAAATCAAATCAAATCAAATCAAATTTTATTTGTCACATACACATGGTTAGCAGATGTTAATGCGAGTGTAGCGAAATGCTTGTGCTTCTAGTTCCGACAATGCAGTAATAACAAGTAATCTAACTAACAATTCCAAAACTACTGTCTTGTACACAGTGTAAGGGGATAAAGAATATGTACATAAGGATATATGAATGAGTGATGGTACAGAGCAGCATAGGCAAGATACAGTAGATGGTATCGAGTACAGTATGTACAAATGAGATGAGTATGTAAACAAAGTGGCATAGTTTAAAGTGGCTAGTGATACGTGTATTACATAAGGATACAGTCGATGATATAGAGTACAGTATATACGTATGCATATGAGATGAATAATGTAGGGTAAGTAACATTATATAAGGTA
Source organism: Oncorhynchus mykiss (assembly GCF_013265735.2). Classification (NCBI taxonomy): domain Eukaryota; kingdom Metazoa; phylum Chordata; class Actinopteri; order Salmoniformes; family Salmonidae; genus Oncorhynchus; species Oncorhynchus mykiss. The sequence goes on from NC_048588.1 coordinate 26,857,233, forward strand.
GCATTGTTTAAAGTGGCTAGTGATATATTTACATCATTTCCCATCAATTCCCATTATTAAAGTGGCTGGAGTTGAGTCAGTGTCAGTGTGTTGGCAGCAGCCACTCAGTGTTAGTGGTGGCTGTTTAACAGTCTGATGGCCTTGAGATAGAAGCTGTTTTTCAGTCTCTCGGTCCCAGCTTTGATGCACCTGTACTGACCTCGCCTTCTGGATGATAGCGGGGTGAACAGGCAGTGGCTCGGGTGGTTGATGTCCTTGATGATCTTTATGGCCTTCCTGTGACATCGGGTGGTGTAGGTGTCCTGGAGGGCAGGTAGTTTGCCCCCGGTGATGCGTTGTGCAGACCTCACTACCCTCTGGAGAGCCTTACGGTTGAGGGCGGTGCAGTTGCCATACCAGGCGGTGATACAGCCCGCCAGGATGCTCTCGATTGTGCATCTGTAGAAGTTTGTGAGTGCTTTTGGTGACAAGCCGAATTTCTTCAGCCTCCTGAGGTTGAAGAGGCGCTGCTGCGCCTTCTTCACGATGCTGTCTGTGTGAGTGGACCAATTCAGTTTGTCTGTGATGTGTATGCCGAGGAACTTAAACTTGCTACCCTCTCCACTACTGTTCCATCGATGTGGATAGGGGGGTGTTCCCTCTGCTGTTTCCTGAAGTCCACAATCATCTCCTTAGTTTTGTTGACGTTGAGTGTGAGGTTATTTTCCTGACACCACACTCCGAGGGCCCTCAGCTCCTCCCTGTAGGCCGTCTCGTCGTTGTTGGTAATCAAGCCTACCACTGTTGTGTCGTCCGCAAACTTGATGATTGAGTTGGAGGCGTGCGTGGCCACGCAGTCGTGGGTGAACAGGGAGTACAGGAGAGGGCTCAGAACGCACCCTTGTGGGGCCCCAGTGTTGAGGATCAGCGGGGAGGAGATGTTGTTGCCTACCCTCACCACCTGGGGGCGGCCCGTCAGGAAGTCCAGTACCCAGTTGCACAGGGCGGGGTCGAGACCCAGGGTCTCGAGCTTGATGACGAGCTTGGAGGGTACTATGGTGTTGAATGCCGAGCTGTAGTCGATGAACAGCATTCTCACATAGGTATTCCTCTTGTCCAGATGGGTTAGGGCAGTGTGCAGTGTGGTTGAGATTGCATCGTCTGTGGACCTATTTGGGCGGTAAGCAAATTGGAGTGGGTCTAGGGTGTCAGGTAGGGTGGAGGTGATATGGTCCTTGACTAGTCTCTCAAAGCACTTCATGATGACGGATGTGAGTGCTACGGGGCGGTAGTCGTTTAGCTCAGTTACCTTAGCTTTCTTGGGAACAGGAACAATGGTGGCCCTCTTGAAGCATGTGGGAACAGCAGACTGGTATAGGGATTGATTGAATATGTCCGTAAACACACCGGCCAGCTGGTCTGCGCATGCTCTGAGGGCGCGGCTGGGGATGCCGTCTGGGCCTGCAGCCTTGCGAGGGTTAACACGTTTAAATGTCTTACTCACCTCGGCTGCAGTGAAGGAGAGACCGCATGTTTTCGTAGCAGGCCGTGTCAGTGGCACTGTATTGTCCTCAAAGCGGGCAAAAAAGTAATTTAGTCTGCCTGGGAGCAAGACATCCTGGTCCGTGACTGGGCTGGATTTCTTCCTGTAGTCCGTGATGTATCCGGTTGGTAAGACAGGCAGTTATTGTCCTCCTGTTCAATGACAAAGCCATTACAATTACAACCACTAAGGATTCCATGATACTGTCGAATTACCAACACTGCTACTTTCTAACAGTGATGCATGTCCTTCAATGAAACAACTGCCCAATTCTGAGTTAACAATGATGAATACAACACCATGATAAAATGCAGCATGTACACCCCTACAACATATATAATGGTAATTGTTTTAGTCAAGGGAACAGCAATCTGGAAATTAAATAGTTGAAGGTTATGTCATTAAACATTGGTTTTATCTCATATTCATAGGCTACATGTATGACTCATCCATCCAAAAGCTAAATTTAACCTTGAACCTTTTGATTGCTGTCCTCTTGATCACGTGGGTTTCATTCACTTGAAACCAGCACCCAGCTTAGTTATTCTGTTGTCTACATTACACACACACACACACATACATTTAGAAGAGTAGAGTATTTTTACGATATAAAAAAGTTACTTTTGATAGAGATCTGTTCTAGGCTGTGTAATATTAGTAATTCATGATGTGCCTAGCCCAAAACCTAATAGTACAGTATTGATGCCCTGAATATTTTGGTGAGCTGCAATATAATGGCGCCGGAAGGGATGGCTGCCGTTTTACGGGCTCCTAACTAATTGTGCTGTTTTGTTAGTTTTTTGCATTTTTTGTACATAATGTTGCTGCTACCGTCTCTTATGACCGAAAATAACTTCTGGACATCAGAACAGCGATTACTCACCTCGAACTGGATGAAGAATTTTGAGTCCAACTCAAAGGATATACTGCTTTGTCAAGACAAGGTCCAAATCCCCGTCATCAGCGTGAAAAGATTGAGGGAAAGGGGATGGAGGGCGGGGTACCTTGTAAGAATTCACCAACAAGTAGGTAAACCACCACTTCCCGCCGTATTATTGACCAACGTGCAGTCATTGGAAAACAAACTGGCCGATTTAAGATTATCCATTAAAAACTGTAATATCTTATGTTTCACCGATACGTGGCTGAACGACAACACAAATAATCTAGAGCTGGCTGGCTTCTCTGTTCATCGGCAGGACAGATCAGTTACATCTGGTAAGACGGGGTGGGGGTGTGTCTATTTGTCAATAACTGCTGGTGCGCGATGTCTAATATTAAAGAAGTCTAAAGGTATTGATAAGCTGTAGACCACACTGTCTACCAAGAGTTCTCATCTATATTATTTGTCTATATTATTTGTAGCCGTCTATTTACTACCACAAACCGATGCTGGCACTAAGACCACACTCAACGAGCTGTATAAGGCCATTAGCAAACAAGAAAATGCTCATCCAGAAGTGGTGATCTTAGTGTCTGGGGACTTTAATGCAGGCAAACTTACATCCATTTTACCTCATTTCAACCAGCATGTCACATGTGCAACTGAGGGGGGGGACTCTAGACCACATTTACTCCACACACACAGATGCATACAAGGCTCTCCCTTGCCCTCCACTTGGCAAATTTGACCATAATTCTATCCTACTGATTCCTGCTTACAATCAAGAACTAAAGCAGGAAGTACCAGTGACTCGCTTAATACGGAAGTAGTCAGATGACGCGGGTGCTATGCAACAGGACTGTTTTGCTAGAACAGATTGGAATATGTTCCGGATTAATCCAATGGCATTGAGGAATACACCACTTCAGTCACCGGCTTCATCAATAAGTGCATCAATGACATCATCCACACAGTGGATGAAATCCCGCTATGCCCTCAGACGAACCATCAAATAGGCAATGCATCAATACAGGACTAAGATGAAATCCTACTACACCGGCTCTGACACTCGTCGGCTGTGGCAGGGTTTGAAAAATTTGACGGACTACAAAGGGAAACCCAGCCGTGAGCGGTCCAGTAACACGCGCCTTCCAGATGGGCTAAATGCCTTTTTATGCTTGCTTCGAAGCAAGCAACACTGAAGCATTCATGAGAGCACCAGCTGTTCTGGACGACTGTGTGATCACGCTCTCCGTAGCCAATGTGAGCAAGACCTTTATTAAACAGGTCAACAGTCACAAAGCTGCAGGGCCAGACGGATTACCAGGATGTGTACTCAATGCATGCGCGGATCAACTGTCAAGTGTCTTCACTGACATTTTCAACCTCTCCCTGACCTGAGTCTGTAATACCGACAAACAGACCACCATAGTGCCTGTGCCCAAGAAAGCAAAAGTAACCTGCCTAAATGATTACCGCCCTGTTGAAAGGCTGTTCATGGCTCACGTCAACCCCATCATGCCGGAAACTCTAGACCCACTCCAATTCGCATACCGCCCCAACAGATCCACAGATGTCTCAATCGCACTCCACACTGTAATTTCTCACCTGGACAAAAGGAACACCTATGTGAGAATGCTGTTCATTGACTACAGTTCAGCATTCAACACCATAGTGCTCACAAAGCTCTTCACTAAGCTAAGGACCCTGGGACTGAACACCTCCCTCTGCAACTGGATCCTGGACTTCCTGACAGGCCGCCACCAGGTGGTAAGGGTAGGCAACAACACATCTGCTACGCTGATCCTCAACACTGGGGCCGGGTTGCGTGCTTTGTCCATTCCTGTACTCCCTGTTCACACACGACTGCATGGCCAAGCACGACTCCAACGCCATCATTAAGTTTGTTGACGACACAACAGTGGTAGCCTGATCTCCGACAACGATGAAACAGCCTATAGGGAGGAGATCAGAGACCTGGAAGTGTGGTGCCAGGACAACAACCTCTCCCTAAACGTGAGCAAGACAAAGTAACTGATCGTGTACTATAGGAAAAGGAGGGCCAAACAGGCCCACATTTTAACATCGACGGGGCTGAAATGGAGTGAGTCGAGAGTTTCAAGTTCCTTGGTGTCCACATCACCAACGAACTATCATGGTCCAAAAACACCAAGACTGTTGTGAAGAGGGCACGACAACACCTTTTCCCCCCCAGGAGACTGAAAAGATTTGGCATGGTTCCCAAGATCCTCAAAGTTCTACAGCTGCACCATCAAGAGCATCCTGACCGGTTGCATCATTGGGCATCTGATCGTAAGGAGCTACAGAGGGTAGTGCGTATGGCCCAGTACATCACTGGGGCCAAGCTTCCTGACATCCAGGACCTTCATACTAGGTGGTATATAAAACAATTGTCAGACTCCAGTCACCCAAGTCCTAGACTGTTCTCTCTGCTAACACATGACAAGCGGGCCTGGCTCCTTAACAGTTTATACCCCCAAGCCATAAGACTGCTGAACAATTAATCAAATGGCCACCCGGACTATTTACATTGACCCCCCCCCCCCCCTTTTCACTGCTGCTATTCACTGTTTATTATCTATCCGTAGTCACTTTACAAATTACCTCGGCTAACATGTGCCCCCGCACATTGACTCGGTACCATTACGCCTTGTATATAGCCTCGTTATTGTTATGTAGTTTTCTTGTCTTACTGTTTTGATTTATTTTTTTCTATATTTTTTTCACTTAGGTTTATGTAGTAAATATTTTCTTCTCTATTTCTTGCACTGCATTGTTGGTTAAGGGCTTGTAAGTAAGCATTGTAAGGGCTACACCTGTTGTATTTGGCGCATGTGACAAATACAATTTGATTTTAAATTAAATAGAGGCATATTAGTTGATGTGTGTGTGTTTTATGCTAGGGTGTTCTTAGTGTTGATTCTAGTTATTAGTTTTCAAGAGGGAGTGCGTGTATACTCAGAATCCATTTGTCCACAGAGGCCCTAAACATAAATTATGAACAAACAAATGTATTAAAATATTTTCCAAAGACTTCTGTCTACACTACACCCCCGTATCTGAAATAAATCCAGTTATTACTTCTCTTTCTCCCCTTGAGCTGTAGTTCACAGCCTCCTTTTCCTCTCTCCAAATCACTAGTTTCTCCTCTTTCTATACCGCTCTGCATTACTATTCTTTCTTTCCCTCCCTTCCTCCTTTTTCCTTTTCCTCCCTTCCCTGCTCCCTTCTTCCCACCTCCTCCTTCCTCTCCCTTCGGTCTACCTTCTTTCCTGCCTTCCCTCCCTCCCCTCCTTCCTACCGCTTTCTGTTTCCAGTGTGAAATATTGATGCAGGGTAAATGACATGAGTATTCCATCCCAGAGAAATGATGCTGGCCTTTCAGAGATCCGTGTTTTCTCATTAATTCTCTCCTCCTCTTGACGAGAGCAGACCAGACAATACGTCACTGAGCGGCTGCCTTAAGAATCACACGTGGAATAGCGTTATCAGCGAGTGTGCCTGTTACCTTCTTGGCTGGCCCTGAATTGAAGCCTGTTGAGTAGTTTGATGTGTGGATTGCAGTGGACCAACACTATAGGTCAAGAAACTGAGCGAAGGAGCAGAGGACTTAGATTAGATTAAGAGACAGACACACAGATGCAGAAAGATCAATCAATAGATAGATCAAGAGGAAGGGAGAGAGGGAGATGTTACCTGTTAAATCCACTTCAATCAGTGTAGATGAAGGGAAGGAGACTGGTTCAAGAAAGATTTTTAAGCCTTGAGACAATTGAGACATGGATTGTGTATGTGTGCCATTCAGAGGGTGAATGGGCAAGACAAAATATTTGTGCCTTTGAACAGGCTATGGTAGTAGGTGCCAGGCGCACAAATTTGAGTGTTTCAAGAACTGCAACACTGCTGGGTTTTCACGCTGTTAAATATAAAAATGCTATTGTTGCCTCTTTGCAATAAGGAATTAAGACCAAAAGCTCGAAGTTTCAAGTGTTTAATACCAAGGATGCCATCAGCTGAGTGCATACATTTAGAAAGTTCACAACACATCTTATACTCTTCCCTCCTTTTAGTCACCACCCTCTCGTAGGTGTCACCTCCCCAGCTATACAGTTTATGACCCCAATGAGTTTCCCATATCTCCCCTGTGGAATCAAATCAAATCAAATTAAATGTTATTTGTCACATGTGCCGAATACAACCTTACAGTGAAATGCTTACTTACAAGCCCTTAACCAACAATGCAGTTAAGAAAAAGACCTAAAAAAAATAAAAGTAACAAATAATTAAAGATCAGCAGTAAAATAACAATGGCGAGGCTATATAGAGGGGGTATCGGTACAGAGTCAATGTGCGGGGTACCGGTTAGTCGAGGTAATTGAAGTAATATGTACATGTAGGTAGAGTGAATATGCATAGATAATAAACAGAGAGCAGCAGCAGCATAGCATGGTCCACTCTTTGTTTAGCTAGATGTCAGAATCACGCCCTGTCCATCATCATTGTCCAGGGCCTGACCCTGCTCTCTGATCCTAGGAAATGTCCTCTTATCTGATTAGGCCAGCCTTTCTAAATGAGTATCCACACAGTTTCATGGCCTAAACTCCATTAATACTCACAGTAATCATTCACTAAACAGGATACAAACAAACTTCAGTTTAACTTGAAACATGTTACATTTTAACAGAATCCATAAACACTCAACAGTTTCCCGTATGTACCAAGAATGGTCCACCACCCAAAGGACATCCAGCCAACTTAATAGCACTGTGGGAAGTGTTGGAGTCAACATGGGCCAGCATCCCTGTGGAATGCTTTTGACACTGTGTATAGTCTATGCACTGACAAATTGAGGCTGTTCTGAGGGCAAAAGGGGTGCAACTCAATATTAGGAAGCTGTTCCTAATGTTTTGTACACTCTGTATCTCGGAGGCATGTGTGATTGGGTAATTGTGGTTATGTCAACATATTCCCTGCTGACCCGGACCCCAGGCTCTGATTGGCTTATTGACTACAGGATGTACAGGATAGAGGGAGAGATTGATCGCTTGGGGAAAAGGGTGGATGGAGCGAGGAGAGGAGGGATGCTGCTCTCTGTGGAAGCTGCACAGCAAGCAATACAGCTTCACTCTCTGTCAGCACACTGCCTCTTACCCAGTCACTCACTGTGGAGGGCTGCACACGCACACACAGGCACGCACGCTGTCTGTATCTCACTCAGACACACACACTCTCCTTGGTACACTCACATTCATACACCCACTCTTGCGTCTCCACATATCCACAAGGGCCCTTGCATATTTGCTCACCTAATAGACTAGTTAATCTTCATACAACATACTTTACATGCACAGTCTCACCTGCTCTGTCTCTCTCCCCAAAACACACTGCAGGTGTTAGCTCTTCTATATTAAACAACTACATCTCTGTATCATACTGTTCTTTCTACACACACCGCACGGCAAGCAGTACCGGAGCGCCAAGTCTAGGACCAAAAGGCTCCTTAACAGCTTCTACCACCAAGCCATAAGACTGAACAATTATTCAAATGGCCAGCTGGACTGTTTACATTGACCCCCGGATTATTAAAACAATGTACACTGCTGCTACTCACTGTTTATTATCTATGAATAGTCACTTTACAAATGACCTGGACTAACCTGTACCCGCGCACATTGACTCGGTACCGATACCCCCTGTATATAGCCTCCACATTGACTCGGTACCGATACCCCCTGTATATAGCCTCCACATTGACTCGGTACCGGTACCCCCTGTATATAGCCTCCACATTGACTCGGTACCGGTACCCCCTGTATATAGCCTCCACATTGACTCGGTACCGGTACCTCCTGTATATAGCCTCCACATTGACTCGGTACCGATACCCCCTGTATATAGCCTCCACATTGACTCGGTACCGGTACCTCCTGTATATAGCCTCCACATTGACTCGGTACCGATACCCCCTGTATATAGCCTCCACATTGACTCGGTACCGGTACCCCCTGTATATAGCCTCCACATTGACTCGGTACCGATACCCCCTGTATATAGCCTCCACATTGACTCGGTACCGGTACCTCCTGTATATAGCCTCCACATTGACTCGGTACCGATACCCCCTGTATATAGCCTCCACATTGACTCGGTACCGGTACCTCCTGTATATAGCCTCCACATTGACTCGGTACCGATACCCCCTGTATATAGCCTCCACATTGACTCGGTACCGGTACCTCCTGTATATAGCCTCCACATTGACTCGGTACCGATACCCCCTGTATATAGCCTCCACATTGACTCGGTACCGGTACCCCCTGTATATAGCCTCCACATTGACTCGGTACCGATACCCCCTGTATATAGCCTCCACATTGACTCGGTACCGATACCCCCTGTATAAAGCCTCATTATTGTTATGTCATTTTCTTGTTACTTTTTGATTAAATTTTTTATTTAGCAAATATTTTCTTAACTCTGTTTCTTGAACTGCATTGTTGGTTAAGGGCTTGTAGGTAAGCATTTCACAGTAAGATCTACACCTGTTGTATTCGGTGCATGTGACAAATAGAATGTGATAGACACCTCTCATCTGTGCTGTGCCCTGGTTTTGGAGAGGTGTACAGGTTTATCAGTAGCATTTTATTTTAACTTACATGGTAGTAAGCAATGTGTTTAATTCTGCTAAATGTGTGCCAGAAAATTACCCATTGACCTCATGAGACTCTAGTAAATAGCAGGTGGAAACAGGACTGTAAAATGCAGTGCTAGAGGACTGTCAGACCATGTTGGTGTCAGTGGTGAGTGGAGATGGTGTTGTCAACTCTAGACACAGTTGACTTCTGTTGCATAATTTTACAGTAAGGAGAGCGCCTTGACCGGCCGGGCCCCACGGCAATCGTTGCCAGGGTTACAGGGAGATCAGCCACTGCAGGCGGGTGGATAAATGAGCTCAGGGCTTCCATCACCCCCAGGGCCTGAGGTTGGTAGAGGGGTCAGGTGTAGATGTAGACAGAGATGGATAAGCGCAAGAATATACACACACTGCTATTCTCACCCTCATAAAGAAAACACTCTCTTCCTGTAAATACACACGTTTATTACTCTAAACTCACACATAAGCCCTATTCGCACGGGACTAGTATTACTATAGAACAGTGATGTCAAACTCATTCCGCGGAGGGCAGAATGTTTGCGGGTGTTTGGTTTTTCCTTTCAGTTAAGACCTATACAACCAGGTGAAGGGCATTGCTTACTAATTACTGACCTTAATTCATCAATCAAGTACAAGGGTGGAGCGAAAACCCGCAGACACTCGGCACCCTGTGGAATGAGTTGTGCTACATCGGTTATGTAATTATTACCTCAGCATGTCCGTTTTTCCAGTGGACAATTCGGATAGGATTAGTTTGGCCAAACTGCCCCTGTAATATTTTTTGTTTCCTCATTCAAAGCTGACAGTTTTGATGGAAGCCTGGAGGCTCTTCTAGGTGTGAAGATATTTCAAATGTCTAGGGATATCCTAATATTGGACTAATGGCCTGCAGTTCAAATAATACGTATCAATAAGAATCATTTACTGTAACCTATGCAGACATTTAATTTCCTGGCGGATTTGGCCATTTACCAATCAACTGGCACAATCTCGTCCACTTTTTAAAAGATGGCTCTAGGAAAGTTGAAATGTGACAAAACTGATCATTCATCTGTACTCTACATGCATAGCACTTTGTTTTAAGCATCAATTTGTTCCCATGTTTTTACCCAAACTGGGAGCAGCACCTGATTTAAACTCTGTAATTTCCCTCAAAATACAGGGATGACGATCCGCACAGGATAAGTATTATCAGAGGACCTGGCCGTTTGCCAAAAAACTGTAGGTTTTTAGGGCTGGGATGATAACCTTCCTGCCATGTAACAAAAATTAGGGTTGTGGTGATTTGTGCTCATGCACATAATGGCTTTTAACCAGAAAAAGCCTTCAGTTCCCTTTGAGGTGTTGTGATTGTCATGGACTGAGTTTAAGACAAGTGTCTCAACGTGCCTCTCGCTCATTAACTGGAAACCCAAGCAGGTTTGAATCAGGTTGGTGTCAGCTTGCACCAAACACTCAGACTGCATCCCAGAGCTGCAGGAGAATGAGGGCTCATCCCAAATGACACTCTATTCCCTAAACCCTAGAGTTGCGGGAGACTGAGTGTGCGTCCCAACCTCCCCAGTAAAACGTATCCCGTCTGAATGGGGCGCTACACACGCCTTTTGACATTGACACACACACTTAAGTACCACTCAGCACTGTAGAACTCTCTCAGGTTTTCAGGCCCGCCCGGCTCATATCCAAACTGTAGCCATCATCACTCCATGGTCAAATCCATTAGTGTCAGTCATCCCATCTGTACTTTGAGACCTTGTGAAAAGCTCTGTATGAATGCAACCCATTATCTGTTTCAAGCATGTTTTCAACCCCCCCACCATGGTCATACAGTGGGGCAAAAAAGTATTTAGTCAGCCACCAATTGTGCAAGTTCTCCCACTTAAAAAGATGAGAGGCCTGTAATTTTCATCATAGGTGCACTTCAACTATGTCAGACAAAATGAGGGAAAAAAATCAGAAAATCACATTGTAGTATTTATTTGCAAATTATGGTGGAAAATAAGTATTTGGTCAATAACAAAAGTTTATCTCAATACTTTGTTATATACCCTTTGTTGGCAATGAGAGGTCAAATGTTTGCTGTAAGTCTTCACAAGGTTTTCACACACTGTTGCTGGTATTTTGGCCCATTCCTCCATGTAGATCTCCTCTAGAGCAGTGATGTTTTGGGGCTGTTGCTGGGCAACACGGACTTTCAACTCCCTCCAAATATTTTCTACGGGGTTGAGATCTGGAGACTGGCTAGGCCACTCCAGGACCTTGAAATGCTTCTTACGAATCCACTTCTTCGTTGCCCGGGCGGTGTGTTTGGGATCATTGTCATGCTGAAAGACCCAGCCCCGTTTCATCTTCAATGCCCTTGCTGATGGAAGGAGGTTTTCTCTCAAAATCTCATGATACATGGCCCCATTCATTCTTTCCATTACACGGATCAGTCGTCCTGGTCCCTTTGCAGAAAAACAGCCCCAAAGCATGATGTTTCCACCCCCATGCTTCACAGTAGGTATGGTGTTCTTTGGATGCAACTCAGCATTCTTTGTCGTCCAAACACGACGATTTGAGTTTTTACCAAGAAGTTATATTTTGGTTTCATCTGACCATATGACATTTTCCCAATCTTCTTCTGGATCATCCAAATGCTCTCTAGCAAACTTCAGACGGGCCTGGACATGTACTGGCTTAAGCAGGGGGACACGTCTGGCACTGCAGGATTTGAGTCCCTGGCGGCGTAGTGTTACTGATGGTAGGCTTTGTTACTTTGGTCACAGCTCTCTGCAGGTCTTTCACTAGGTCCCCCCGTATGGTTCTGGGATTTTTGCTCCCCGTTCTTGTGATCATTTTGACCCCACGGGGTGAGATCTTGCATGGAGCCCCAGATCGAGGGAGATTATCAGTGGTCTTGTACAGTGCCTTGCGAAAGTATTCGGCCCCCTTGAACTTTGCGACCTTTTGCCACATTTCAGGCTTCAAACATAAAGATATAAAACTGTATTTTTTTGTGAAGAATCAACAACAAGTGGGACACAATCATGAAGTGGAACGACATTTATTGGATATTTCAAACTTTTTTAACAAATCAAAAACTGAAAAATTGGGCGTGCAAAATTATTCAGCCCCCTTAAGTTAATACTTTGTAGCGCCACCTTTTGCTGCGATTACAGCTGTAAGTCGCTTGGGGTATGTCTCTATCAGTTTTGCACATCGAGAGACTTACATTTTTTCCCATTCCTCCTTGCAAAACAGCTCGAGCTCAGTGAGGTTGGATGGAGAGCATTTGTGAACAGCAGTTTTCAGTTCTTTCCACAGATTCTCGATTGGATTCAGGTCTAACACCACATTTGCAGTGGTCTGATACTCCTTCCATTTCAATATTATCGCTTGCACAGTGCTCCTTGGGATGTTTAAAGCTTGGGAAATCTTTTTGTATCCAAATCCGGCTTTAAACTTCTTCACAACAGTATCTCGGACCTGCCTGGTATGTTCCTTGTTCTTCATGATGCTCTCTGCGCTTTTGACGGACCTCTGAGACTATCACAGTGCAGGTGCATTTATACGGAGACTTGATTACACACAGGTAGATTGTATTTATCATCATTAGTCATTTAGGTCAACGTTGGATCATTCAGAGATCCTCACTGAACTTCTGGAGAGAGTTTGCTGCACTGAAAGTAAAGGGGCTGAATAATTTTGCACGCCCAATTTTTCAGTTTTTGATTTGTTAAAAAAGTTTGAAATATCCAATAAATGTCGTTCCACTTCATGATTGTGTCCCACTTGTTGTTGATTCTTCACAAAAAAATACAGTTTTATATCTTTAAGTTTGAAGCCTGAAATGTGGCAAAAGGTCGCAAAGTTCAAGGGGGCCGAATACTTTCCTAATAATTGCTCCCACAGTTGATTTCTTCAAACCAAGCTGCTTACCTATTGCAGATTCAGTCTTCCCAGCCTGGTGCAGGTCTACAATTTTGTTTCTGGTGTCCTTTGACAGCTCTTTGGTCTTGGCCATAGTGGAGTTTGGAGTGACTGTTTGAGGTTGTGGACAGGTGTCTTTTATAATGATAACAAGTTCAAACAGGTGCCATTAATACAGGTAACGAGTGGAGGACAGAGAAGCCTCTTAAAGAATAAGTTACAGGTCTGTGAGAGCCAGAAGTCTTGCTTGTTTGTAGGTGACCAAATACTTATTTTCAACCATAATTTGCAAATAAATTCATTAAAAATCAATGGATTTTTTTTCCCATTTTGTCTGTCATAGTTGAAGTGTACCTATGATGAAAATTACAGGCCTCTCATCACCAACTTGCACAATTGGTGGCTGACTAAATACTTTTTTTTGCCCCACTGTATGAGTAGTTAGTCATTTAGTGTCTCTTATCACATCTGTCCATCCACCTCTTCATTTTGTCACTGTGTTCAGTTTGAATGCAGTGTGGCCATGACATGGACACGTGTTTTATTTGTAGTATGAGTGTACTGTGTGTCCTTGGGTTTTGTATTTCAAGTTATTTATTGTCATTTTGACGTTGTGCTTGTCTGTAGTGTATGTGTGCAGGCGTGCACACAAGTCTTTTTGCTGTGTGTTTGCAGTGTAAGTGTGTTGATCTGTTTCCTGTCCCTCTCCTCTCAGGATGACTTTGATGTGGATGATGACATGACCATCAGAGAGGTGAGACCCTACAACACTTTCTCTCCCTCTTTCTCCCTTTTCTCTCAGGATGTGTCAGTGCTGTCTGTCTATGCTACAGTGTATTTACTGGTTATCAGGGGAATAATTAGTCACTGTGTATGAATAGCCTTATCAAAGCTGGAATCTCTATGGGCATCTATTATCTCTGCACCAGGGACCACAGCCAGACACTGTGTAGCCACATAAAAGAGGAAACCACCTAGGCTTAAAGGAAGTGGAGTTTGGATAGGGATTGCCATTCCCAGTCTTGGGATCTCAGCTGATGGTATGGAGGACAGCTGGTTCCATGTGAACTACAATCCTGACGCCCTGTTTAAACGTTTGAGAACATAAAGGCCTCTACTTTCATATCACATCAAAATAATTTCACAAATGCAAAATATACACGTACCTTACCTACCGTGTTAACCTGCTTTACCACAGTTGCAGCTGACAGTATTTTTCACACATTTCTGGTGGCCTTCTTCCATTACACACAGGTGTTCGGAGCATGCTAAATAGCTAATTAGCACAGGTGCTCGCTTCTGTCTTCCATCTGTCTTCCATAAACAAGCACTGTAACATGGAAATATGGCCGTGGGCACTCTAACCCTATGAAAGTGTGTAGAAATGATACTTTTTAAAATGTTTTTATAAATTATTTCTTACTGTTAAGTTACATATGTTTCCAAATCTGTATCGCGTGTTTGCGTTTTAGACACCACCAGACAGTCGGTTTACCGTCGTCAGCCCGCAACAGGTTTGTGAATAAACTAGTAGCATACACTACCGGTCAAAAGTTTTAGAACACCTACTCATTCAAGGGTTTTTCTTTATTTTTACTATTTTCTACAATGTAGAATAATAGTGAAGCCATCTAAACTATGAAATAGCACATATGGAATCATGTAGTAACCAAAAGTGTTAAACATACCAAAATATGTTTTATATTTGAGATTCTTTAAATAGCCCCCATTTGCCTTGACAGCTTTGCACACTCTTGGCATTCTCTCAACCAGCTTCATCTGGAATGCTTTTCCAACAGTCTTGAAGGAGTTCCCACATATGCTGAGCACTTGGTTACTTTTTCTTCACTCTGCGGTCTGACTCATCCCAAACCATCTCAATTGGATTGAGGTCGGGGGATTGTGGAGGCCAGGTCATCTGATGCTGCACTCCATCACTCTCCGTCTTGGTAAAATAGCCCTTACACAGCCTGGAGGTGTGCTGGGTCATTGTCCTGTTGAAAAACAGGCTGCTGCAGAATGCTGTGGTAGCCATGCTGGTTAAGTGTGCCTTGAATTCTAAATAAATCACAGACAGTGTCACCAGCAAAGCACCCCCACACCATAACACCTCCTCCTCCATGCTTTATTTTTTTGAGCAGTGTATATACACTCAGCAAAAAAATGTACGTCCTCTCACTGTCAACTGCATTTATTATTAGAAAACGTAACATGTATAAATATTTGTATGACCATAACAAGATTCAAAAACTGAGACACAAACTGAACAAGTTCCACAGACCTGTGACTAACAGTCCAGCCTCTCTCAGCCTACTGTGGACAGTCTGAGCAGTGATGGAGGGATTGTGCATTTCTGGTGTAACTCCTGTACCTGTCCCGCAGGTGTGTACCGATCCTGTACGGACGTACCGATCCTGTGCAGGTGTTGTTACACGTGGTCTGGTGTGTGTGTATTCTATTGCTATTGAATAGTGTAGAATAGGGATTGAAGTTAGTGTTGGAGTTTGCAAAGTGATTTGGTTGATATTAGGAATTATTGGATTTTAGATTAAAACTGAAATGCTTGGTGGTAAATCAATTGAAATAGTCTGAGATGTTTCCACTGATAAGCACTTCAACTGTTTTATTCTCACCTTTTGTTCTGAACATTATTCCATAATCTGTCATCTCTAAAATCTCACATGTTTCCCTTTCAACTTCTTCCAATGATTATTATGCATATCACTCTCAAATTTTCTAAGATATTAGCATTTAGATTTGAGAAACCCCATATTGGTAACAATCACTGGAGTTTAAGGCGTTAAATTGATATTCTAAAAGGTGTTTTTTGGCTTCTGAAATATTAGTGAATACCTTTCTGAATTAAAGATACATATCCATTATTTTATTACAATGGATGTAAAAACCATTTAAGTATTCTATATGTCTAAGAGGGTTTGAGTACTTCCAAACTGTTTCTTTCCACTCTCCTCTTCATCCTCCTCTTCCTCTGGGTTGCAGATTGCAGAGTGGGAGGAGAACCAGCTTGACGAGCAGGTGAACTTTGACAACTGCAAGATCGACCCCGCCCCCTTCCAACTGGTGGAGCGCACCTCACTTCATAAGGTCTGTCTGTACGCCTGTCTGTACGCCTGTCTGTACGTCTGTCTGTACATCTGTCTCTGTCTGTACGTCGGTCTCTGTCTGTCTGTACGTCTGTCTGTACGTCTGTCTGTACATCTGTCTCTGTCTGTACGTCGGTCTCTGTCTGTCTGTAGATCTGTCTGTACGCCTGTCTGTACGCCTGTCTGTCTCTGTCTGTACGTCGGTCTCTGTCTGTACGTCTGTCTCTGTCTGTATGTCTGTACGTCTGTCTGTCTGTACGTCTGTCTGTCTGTACGTCTGTCTGTCTGTACGTCTGTCTGTCTGTACGTCTGTCTGTCTGTCTGTCTGTACGTCTGTCTGTCTGTACGTACGTGTGTCTGTACGTCTGTGTCTGTACGTATGTCTGTATGTATGTACATCTGTCTGTCTGTCTGTATGTATGTCTGTCTGTCTGTCTGTATGTACGTCTGTCTGTACGTCTGTCTGTACGTCTGTACGTCTGTCTGTACATCTGTACGTCTGTCTGTACGTCTGTCTGTACGTCTGTCTGTCCGTCTGTCTGTACGTCTGTCCGTCTGTCTGTACGTCTGTCTGTCTGTCTGTACGTCTGTCTGTCTGTACGTCTGTCTGTCTGTACTGTCTGTCTGTCTGTACGTCTGTCTGTACGTACGTCTGTCTGTACGTACGTCTGTCTGTACGTACGTCTGTCTGTCTGTACGTCTGTCT
Source organism: Oncorhynchus mykiss (assembly GCF_013265735.2). Taxonomy (NCBI): domain Eukaryota; kingdom Metazoa; phylum Chordata; class Actinopteri; order Salmoniformes; family Salmonidae; genus Oncorhynchus; species Oncorhynchus mykiss. The sequence continues at coordinate 26,874,036 of NC_048588.1, forward strand.
GTCTGTACGTCTGTCTGTCTGTACGTCTGTCTGTCTGTACGTCTGTCTGTCTGTCTGTACGTCTGTCTGTCTGTACGTCTGTCTGTCTGTACGTACGTCTGTCTGTACGTACGTCGGTCTGTCTGTACGTCTGTCTGTACGTCTGTCTGTCTGTCTGTACGTCTATCTGTACGTCTGTCTGTCTGTCTGTACGTCTGTCTGTCTGTACGTCTGTCTGTACGTACGTCTGTCTGTACGTCTGTCTGTACGTACGTCTGTATGTACGTCTGTCTGTATGTACGTCTGTCTGTCTGTACGTCTGTCTGTCTGTACGTCTGTCTGCCTGTACGTCTGTCTGTACGTCTGTCTGTACGTCTGTCTGTACGTCTGTCTGTCTGTACGTCTGTCTGTACGTCTGTCTGTACGTCTGTCTGTCTGTACGTCTGTCTGTCTGTACGTCTGTCTGTCTGTACGTCTGTCTGTCTGTACGTCTGTCTGTCTGTCTGTACGTCTGTCTGTCTGTACGTACGTCTGTCTGTACGTACGTCTGTCTGTCTGTCTGTCTGTCTGTCTGTACGTCTGTCTGTCTGTCTGTACGTACGTCTGTGTCTGTCTGTACGTCTGTCTCTGTACGTCTGTCTCTGTACGTCTGTCTGTCTGTACGTCTGTCTGTCTGTACGTCTGTCTGTCTGTCTGTATGTACGTCTGTCTGTCTGTACGTCTGTCTGTCTGTACGTCTGTCTGTACGTCTGTCTGTCTGTACGTCTGTACATCTGTACGTACAACCCCTTTTGACTAAATCGCTCCAGGATTGATATTGTAAAATTAGTATAGTAGATGGATAGTCCAGTGTCAATGCTATTATAGTCACTGCATTGCAAGCGCGCACACACACAAGCATGTCTGTACTGCCACAATAAGTCTCCCTCTGAGTGCAGGATTAAAGAACAGGCTGCATGAAGGGGGGGGGGGGGGGGGGGGGGGGGGGGGGGGTGCTTTTGAACAGTGTTGATTTAGTTGTCCTACTGTGACACACACTCACATACACTACAGAGCATTTTTTTACACACACACACTTGTTCTCACTTGCCTGGCAGGCTAATGTCCTCCATTCATAATGCCCACCCCCTTCTCCTCTCTTCTCCCCTCCTTTCTTCCCTGCTCGGTGTGCCTGCTGTTTAAACATTTAAGAGTGGGATTCTGCACCAATCCATCAAGCTCTCCCCTCCCTCAACCACCCTCGCCGCACACTGCCAACACCCATTACCACACACAATCTCCCTCCACATATTAATCTCTCTGTGTGTGTGTGTGTGTGTGTGTGTGTGTGTGTGGTGTTGGTACTTCTATCCTCAAAGGTCCCTACAAGGATACTTAATCAAGGAAAATTATCGCTTGTGGGGACATTGTCCATGTCCCCATGAGGACAAAGGCTATTTTAAGCTTTAGGGATACAGTAGTTTTCGAATTAGGGACAGTGTTACGGGTTATGGTTAGGGAAAATAGGATTTTGAATAGAAATCAATTTTAGGTCACCACGAGGATAGAAGAACAAATCAAGTGTGTGTATTAGAGCTGGGACGATCAACACTGACCATACCAATCATTTATCGCAGGCATTTTGCTGATGTCGTTCATTATGATAAGTAGCCTATACTAGAGAAATGTGAAGTTTGAAATGAAATAAGTTTGCCAATATGGGGGCTTGTTAATAGGATAATTGATGGTGGTACAACGATCAAACTAGTAGTAGTAGTTTAAAGGCCCAGTGTAGTCAAAAACGTGATTTGACTGTGATTTATATATAGTCAAAAGTGTGGACACACTTATTCATTCCAGGGTTTTTCTTAATTTTTACTATTTTCTATATTGTAAAATAATAGTGAAGACATCAAAAACTATGAAATAACCCATGGAATCATGTAGTAACCAAAAATAAGTGTTAAACAGATCAAAATATATTTTATATTTGGGATTCTTCAAAGTAGCCACCCTTTGCCTTGATGACATCTTTGCACACTCTTGGCATTCTCTCAACCAGCTTCATGAGGTAGCCACCTGGAATGCATTTCAATTAACAGGTGTGCCTTGTTAAAAGTTCATTTGTGGAATTTCTTTCCTCCTCAATGCGTTTCAGCCAATCAGTTGTGTTGTGACAAGGAAGGGGTGGTATACAGAAGATAGCCCTATTTGGTAAAAGACCAATTCCATATCATGGCAAGAAGAGCTCAATTAAGCAAAGCTAATTGACAGTCCGTCATTACTTTAAGACATGAAGGTCAGTCAATGCGTAACATTTCAAGAACTTTGAACGTTTCTTCAAGTGCAGTCGCAAAAACTATCAAGCGCTATGATGAAACTGGCTCTCATGAGGACCGACACAGGAAAGGAAGACCCAGAGTTACCTCTGCTGCAGAGGATACATTCATTAGAGTTAACTGCACCTCAGATTGCAGCCCAAATAAATGCAAATAAAAGTAACAGACACATCTCAACTGTTCAGCGGAGACTGTGTGACTCAGGCCTTCATGGTCGAATTGCTGCAAAGAAACCATTACTCAAAAACAACAATAAGAAGAAGAGACTTGTGTGGGCCCTGAAACACGAGCAATGGACATTAGACCGGTGGAAATCTTTCCTTTGGTCTGATGAGTCCAAATTAGAGATTTTTGGTTCCAACCGCCTTGTCTTTGTGAGACACAGAGTAGGTGAACGGATGATCTCCGCATGTTTGGTTCCCACCGTAAGTGCTCAGCATATGTGGGAACTCCTTCAAGACCTTTGGAAAAGCATTCCTCATGAATCTGGTTGAGAGAATGCCAAGAGTGTTCAAAGCTGTCATCAAGGCAAAGGGTTGCTACTTTGAAGAATCTCAAATATATCAAATATTTTTGGGTTACTACATGATACTACATGATATGTGTTATTTCATAGTTTTGATGTCTTTACTATTATTCTACAATGTAGAAAATAGTAATTATAAAGACCAACCCTTGAATGAGTTGATGTGTCCACACATTTGACTGGTATTGTATGTATACATATACTGTACATACTATGAGGTAGGAGTAATATTTTCCGAAAAGACCCCTTGAAATTTCAGCCTGTTTTGGTGGGATGGAGTTTCGTCCTGCCTAGTGAAAACGTTTCAAAACCTCTGCCAATAACAGCAAGTGGTCAGTTTTCCCCTCCCAATTCCCAAACATTCCTAGCAAAACTTTGATACATTGCTCTTTGCTCAGAAGCTATTTTTGTTTCTTTTAAAAAAAAAAAAATTAAATTGAAAACAATCACAGTAAGATACCTAATTGTTACCCAGAAAAAAAACTGATGCATTGAACCTTTTTTAAAGGATATTTTCTTTTCACTGTGGGCACATTGTCATATTTATCGTTATTGCATCAATTCAGACAATTTATTGCCATATTAATTTTTGTCCCAGCTTGTCTGTGTGTGTTTGTGTGTGAGAGACTTATGAACATCCGTGTTTGTTCTCTTGCATCTATCAGTCTGGGTAACGTGTATTCCATGCTGTTTTATGTGTTTGTTTCCTGGAACATTGTGATGGTTAACTCCCATTGCATTAAATATTGAAATAACAACAAGGTTATTCTATTTCCTGTGATTTGGGTTTAGGCTCAAGCTGCTGTCTGTGTGGTTCACTTGAGGTTCTAGCAGCTTACAGTATCAGTAGGGATGTTGTACCTTTCACAACAATCTAGCTCAAACACCCGATTAGGCTAATCAAGGTGATTACTTTTGATGACTTGCTGATTTACTTCATTAGTTGAATGAGGAAGGAGCTTGTACACCATTCAGCTCTCCAGTGACCACTGAGCTGACTGTTCTAATGCACTAAGTGCTGTAGTTTAATAGCTTCTCTAAGATTTTCACAGGACGCCATGTCTATAAAGGAGTGTCAAAAGGAAATATATGGTTGGTTGTGTTCTAGATGTTGGTTCTACCAGTTTAAGGTGTTCGTTCCAAGTATTCTAAATGTTCTATCTAAGAGTTCTAGATATTGATTCTAACAGTTCTAGCTGTTCTATATATTAGTTCTAAGTGTTCTAGCTGTTGGTTCTGTTCTGGATGTGGGTTCTAAGTGTATTGTTCTCTTGTCCCCAGACCCACACCATCTTTTCTCTGCTGGGGTTGGACCATGCCTACGTCACCAGCATTGGACGACTCATCGGAGTGGTGTCCCTCAAAGAGGTGAGTGACACAGATCATCTGGGGTTGTGCACATCAACATGTCACTGTCCCATCATCATCATCATCATCATCATCGATTACAACATCACAACAGCCACCATTGTCATAGACCTCTCCATCATCGTCATCTTTCTCACTGTCACAATCATCAGCATATCATGACGTTATGACTGTAACTACTGTTCACTGAAGGAGGGAAACATCAGTACAACATACTATGGGTGATTCGCTCTTTTGCAACTTTGGTTGAATGAACTAAAATCAGGCCTGAGAAGGCCAATGAAAGGCCCCGCCTTCCACAGGTGATAAGTGTGAGCCTCGGATTCATTCCTTCAATTTAATACTGCTTTTCACCGAGCCCAGGAACATGTTGTGTGGGGACAAACAGGTGCTGTACCTCATTTCCCTCCTTCAGGGAACAGTAGTTATAGTCATAACGTTACGTTCTCTTTTCATTCAACGCCCAGGAACATGTGGTGTGGGGACAAACAGGTGCTGTACCTTGTTTCCCTCCTTCAGGGAACAGTAGTTATAGTCATAACGTTACGTTCTCTTTTCATTCAACGCCCAGGAACATGTGGTGTGGGGACAAACAGGTGCTGTACCTCATTTCCCTCCTTCAGGGAACAGTAGTTATAGTCATAACGTTACGTTCTCTTTTCATTCAACGCCCAGGAACATGTGGTGTGGGGACAAACAGGTGCTGTACCTCGTTTCCCTCCTTCAGGGAACAGTAGTTATAGTCATAACGTTCCGTTCTCTTTTCATTCAACCCCCAGGAACATGTGGTGTGGGGACAAACAGGTGCTGTACCTCGTTTCCCTCCTTCAGGGAACAGTAGTTATAGTCATAACGTTACGTTCTCTTTTCATTCAACCCCCAGGAACATGTGGTGTGGGGACAAACAAGTGCTGTACCTCGTTTCCCTCCTTCAGGGAACAGTAGTTATAGTCATAACGTTATGTTCTCTTTTCATTCAACCCCCAGGAACATGTGGTGTGGGGACAAACAGGTGCTGTACCTCGTTTCCCTCCTTCAGGGAACAGTAGTTATAGTCATAACGTTACGTTCTCTTTTCATTCAACGTCAGTACAAAATACTGTGAGAAAATGGAATCCTGACCCGACAGATTTCATTGTCCTTGTGACTTTGTGTTGTACCGAAGTTGCCTGACTGAAAGGGAACTGTCACCACCATCACACACAGTCAGCATTAATGAGCTCTGCTCTTTCCGGCCCTTCAATTGGTGACAGACAGCAAGACGAATTACTGGTTAATGTTCCTTGCAGTCTTTCCTCTCACTGTCTCTTGTTATTTCTCTCTTGCTCTCTCTTCACAAACAAAACAGGCAGAAGCACGCAGTCTTTGTAAATTGGCTAGGAAACAGGAGATTGTTGCTAAGCACAGTGTTGTTCCACTGGCTGACATTTAGGCCTTTTGTTTGGTGTTAGACAAGCAGACAAAAACAGCAGTGAGACGAGCTTCTCCTCGCCTAGTCTCCTCGCCTTGCTTCTTCAATCAATCAATCAAATGTATTTATAAAGCAATTTTTACATCAGCAGATGTCACAAAGTGCTATACAGAAACCCAGCCTAAACCCCCAAACAGCAAGCAATGCAGATGTAGAAGCACAGTGGCTAGGAAAAACTCCCTAGAAAGACAGGAACCTAGAAAGGAGCAGGAACCAGGCTCTGAGGGGTGGCCAGTCCTCTTCTGGCTGTTCCGGGTGGTGATTATAAGAGTACATGGCCATTTAAGGCCAGATTGTTCTTCAAGATGTTCAAATGTTCATAGATGACCAGCAGGGTCAAATGCAGCAGTACTTTCTCTGTCACGCAGTACTGCTGTAGCTCAGCTCTCCTTATACCTCCTAATAACTAGATATACAGGGGAGGCTGTGTTTGTGTGTGTTTAGAAACAGCTGTTGGCAAGACATCTGTCATGGTTGGGGATGGAGAGTGTGGCATGATGTCTGATCAGGGCTATTGTTAGGAGTGATAAATGTTGACTTCCATAACCATAAAATGTGGTCATTTTTACTTTATTATAGGCTTGGGCAGTATGCATATTGTCATATCTTCATACTGACCTTGTGCAATACCAGGATATTCAGTAATACCTGCACTGAACACAAGGGGAGCATTTTTTTAACCCCACTGAGCCTTTGTAATCCGAAGGTTAGAAATGCTAACAAGTACATGTCAAATCCCATAGAGAATGCTAACTAAATGCTAACAAATACTTTAGTCTCTGACCTAACGTCAAATAGCCCTTACACAGGGCTGTCCTGTTGTAAAACAAATGATAGTCCCACTAAGCACATCGCCTGGTATGGCAACTGCTCGGCATCTGACCGTAAGGTGCTACAGAGTGTAGTGTGTACATCACTGGGACCAAGCTTCCTGCCATGTAGGACCTACAGTACCAGTCAAAATGTTGGACACACCTACTCCTTCTTAGTCAAATAGCCCTTACACAGGGCTGTCCTGTTGTAAAACAAATGATAGTCCCACTAAGCACAAACCAGATGGGATGGCGTATCGCTGCAGAATGCTGTGGTAGCCATGCTGGTTAAGTGTGCCTTGAATTCTAAATAAATCACTAACAGTGTCACCAGCAAATCACCATCACACCACCTCCTCCATGCTTCACGGTGGGAACCACACAAATCAAATCCAAGTTTATTTGTCACGTGCACTGAATACAACATGAGTAGACCTTACAGTGAAATGTTCTAACCAATAGTGCAAAAAAGGTATTAGGTGAACAATGGGTAAGTAAAGAAGTAAATACAACAGTAAAAAGACAGGCTATATACAGTAGCAAGGCTATAAAAGTAGCAAGGCTACATACAGACACCGGTTAGTCAGGCTGATACAGAGAGTAGCAGTAGCGTAAAAGAGAAGTTGGCGGGTGGTGGGTGGCGGGACACAATGCAGATAGACCGGTTAGCCAATGTGCAGGAGCACTCGTTGGTCGGGCAATTGAGGTAGTATGTACATGAATGTATAGTTAAAGTGACTATGCATATATGATAAACAGAGAGTAGCAGCAGTGTAAAAGAGGGGTTGGGGGAGGCACACAATGCAAATAATCTGGGTAGCCATTTGATTACCTGTTCAGGAGTTGGGGGTAAAAACTGTTGAGAAGCCTTTTGTCCTAGACTTGGCACTCCGGTACCGCTTGCCATGCTGTAGTAAAGAGAACAGTCTATGGCTGGGGTCTGACAATTTTTAGGGCCTTCCTCTGACACTGCCTGGTGTAGAGGTCCTGGATGGCAGGCAGCTTAGCCCCAGTGATGTACTGGGCCGTACGGACTACCCTTTGTAGTGCCTTGCGGTCAGAGGCCGAGCAATTGCCGTACCAGGCTGAACGCATTGAGGAAAGAAATTCCACAAATTAACTTTTAACAAGGCACACCTGTTAATTTAAATGTGTTCCAGGTGACTACCTCATGAAGCTGGTTGAGAGAATGCCAAAAGTGTGCAAAGCTGTCATCAAGGCAAAGGGTGGCTACTTTTATTGAAACTCAAATATAAAATATATTTTGATTTGTTTAACACTTTTTTGGTTACTACATGATTCCATATGTGTTATTTCATTGTTTTGATGTCTTCACTATTATTCTACAATCTAGAAAATAGTCCAAATTAAGAAAAACCTTAGAATGAGTAGTTGTGTCCAAACGTTTGACTGGTACTGTATATATACTAGGCTGTGTCAGAGGAAGGCCCAAAAAATTGTCAAAGACTCTGGTCACCCAAGTCATAGACTGTTCTCTCTGCTTCTGCAGGGCAAGACTGCTGAACAATTAATCAAATGGCCAACCAGACTATTTCCATTGACACCCCCCCTTCTTTGTTTTTACACTGCTGCTACTCGCTGTTTATTATATATGCATGGTCTCTTTACCCCTGCCCTCATGTACAAATTACTTTAACTAACCTGTATCCCCGCACATTGACTCGGTACCGGTACCCCCTGTATATAGTCTCATTATTATTATTATTATTATTATTCTATTGTGTTACTTTTATATTTTCTTAACTATATTTTCTTAACTGATTTGTTGGTTAAGGGTTTGTAAGTAAGCATTTCACAGTAAGTTCTACACCTGTTGTATTCGGCGCATGTGACAAATACAATTTGATTTGGGAAGCTTGATTTTGGAAGAAGCTAACCACTTAGCTAGAAAGCTAACTAGCTACTAAATTAGCAAACCAAGTGCACAACTGCAGAGCATTTAGCACATTTTAGACACTTCATATTTATAAGATATCTAGCTGGCAAACATTTAGTTGTGAATTCCCTACTGTAACTAGATCATCTGGTGCATGTTGCACAGCAGAGAGTGACTCTTGTTGTTGTGTACTCGTAAAGTAAACAAACACCACATGACGGAACAACCGGTAAGCTTCATAATGAAAAACTGTGACAGGTGAAATGAAACACGCAATCTTTATCTCTTAACATATTGCATAAGTTGACTGCAGGTATTTGCTTAACAAGTAACTAGAAATATGCAAAAAAAATGTATTACTTTCAAAGAAATAGCTTCAACGGTATTGACTGTATAGAAAAAACATCCCGTAACCATTTCCAAATACCCCGATATATGGCCCAATACTACTTTATTACCATGGTAGCGGAGCCACACGCCCTATATTATCACCTGTAATATTGCCATGGTTAAACCTCACCATTCTGCTTTGGTCTACACAAAAGGGGGAAACCTAGTCAGTTGTTCAACTGAATGCCTTCAACTGAAATGTGTCTTCCGCATTTAACCCAACTGTCCTCTCTTATACAAAGCCTTAATTATTTTCAATCCCAAATTGACTGGTACTCCAGAACTGTGATCTGTAGTCCCTAAGTGTCAAAGTCTTCAGGCTAGTGGTCTGTTTTGGATTGGGAAAGTCTCTTGGCCTTTGTTGACTGATTCTTCCTGTATTATCTCTGTAGCTGCGGAAGGCCATCGAGGGTTCTGTGGCAGTGAAGGGGGTGAAAGTGCGCCCCCCTCTGTCCAGTTTCCGGGACAGTGGCACCAGCGGCAGCAGCAGCAGCAATAGCGAGAACGAAGCCACAGAGCTCCACAAGCTGTGGGACCGTCACAAATCCATGTCCCTCCCCCGGGAGCACCTGGCCTCCGACTCTGACGAGAAGTCCCAGTGAGGGGGATGGGGACAGGGAGATGGGGACAGATTTTTGGGAGAGGTATATTGGATGGGGATTGGGACAGGTTAATGTAGACAGGTATATTACCGAGGAGTGGGATGAGCGTTGACCCCCCCCACTTAAAAACCACTACTGATGCTGCAACCTCATAGCTTGGATCAATATTTAATTCTGGAATATAGAGTTCCTCTCCATCCCTCTCTCCTTTACCCCTCCTCCTGGTTGGCCTTTGGGCCCTACACTTACTCAGCTCTTATGGAGGAGGGATTGACTCACCACAGACTGGACCCTGCTCTCCACTAGGCTTGGGGGGGCCCACAACAGAATAGATCTGTGTGTTAGGGAGGGGAGAGGAGTTAAGGTGTCACTGCTTAACAAAGTTTGTCAGAACAAAATGTATAGAATGTTTTGACTGTAAAAGGGATTGCATTTTCTTTTTTGCCAACTTTGGAATTGGTGAGGAAATGTTCAGTTTGTTTGCATTTTGTGGACCTGTAAACGTTTCTTTCTGACCAGTCTTCCATATGCAGACGGTTCAACAGTGACAAGAAGATAGGCTTGTGTACCGGTATGGATGTGAGTGTATGTATTGAGTGCATGGACGCATTGGTTGGTATGTATTTACACGACGAAAGTAGCGAAACCAACCACCTGCTTTAATTCCTTTGTGATTTGAATCTTCTTATCTTATCAGACACATTTCAGTCTTATCATTTCAGCAGTGTTCTAGTTTGTTCCCATCTGTTTTAGTGACCTGGAACTGGAAATAAGTAGCCTAGTGGTTAGAGCTATGGGCCAGTAACCGAAAGGTCGCTGGTTCAAATACCTGAGGCAACAAGATGAAAAGTCTATATCTTTGAGCAACACTTAAACCTAATTTGCTCCAGGCGTGCCGTACTACTATGGCTAACCCGGTAAAACAACACATTTCCCTGCAACTATCTGGTGTGTGTGTATGTGTATGTATGTGTATGTGTATGTGACAATAACAATGTGAGACCAGAACAGTATGTGGTTCACCTTGCCTCTGTCGAGAGAACCACATACTGTTCTGGTCTCACATTGGGAGATGTCTTCACCACTCTTTCTTTCAGTCCTCTCCCTCTACCCCTATTATTTTCTGTGTTACATTAGTGCTTGAGTCTGGGTGAGAGAATAGTCTACTCTATGCAAACAGATGTACAGTATGTATGTAGGTATTCTGTAGAATGGTGAAATCATGTGTTAACATTTACCTCTCAGCATGCTTCAACACACATGCTGTGCACTCCTTTAAGAAAACACGGCCTCAAACACACACACACACAGGTTTTAATAAGAGCCAGTCCAAGAGAAGAGGGCTTTCTCTAGATGTGGCTCTTAATAAGCCTGACTGAGTATGTTGGGCTAGGGAGAGAGGAGGAGAGGAAGAAGGAGAGGGAAAAGATGGAGAGTGAATGGAAGAATGAAAGCATTTTCTGTTATCTAATCTGCTGTGTTAGGGAGTTTTCTTCAATAGAACCCAGGGTAGCTTTCTGGTTGGCCAACTTCACATCCCAACTGTCCAGTAAACACTACGGTGATCAGAGTAAGGTCAGACCCAGACCACATAGAACCAGTTTAAATAATGCTGACCAGTAGCCAACTGACTGAAACTAGATATCTGAACTAACTGACCAAAGATCAAACATCCATACTGACCAATTAGAAGCCGTCAGCATTACCGATCGGTGATCTATACATGGCTAATGATAAAGCACTCCATTGCTACTACAGTATGATTTATCAATAGTCCTACTGATGTATAGAGCTGCCTAGAGGACGTCTGGTTATATGGTTAAGAGTCTGACCTCAGTGATTTTTGACTTATTCATGTATTTTCCTCACAACAGTCATTGGCTTAATGTGCTGCATGGTTTCCTTAGTCATTTGAATGTATTTAACTATTAAGTATGTTTTGCTTGGTGATATAAGCCCCAAACTGGACAAGCCCAGTGTGCAGCTTCCAATCAGATCACATACACTCCCTTATTGAATTGTCGGCAAAAAAAAAAAAAAAGTAAGTATGGCCACTACTCGTTTTCTTTCAGTCTCTCATTCGCTCTCTCTCTCACTGATTGATTAACAGGCAGGGGTCATTTTGAGACTTCTTTCTTCCTCCCTCCTTTGTAATGTTTGCACTGAAAGGCCTGATGCCTCTGAAAAGGACTGAGCAGGGTCACTTCCTGTGTCAAACACTCTTTCCACCTGCAATTGTTGTTATTTGGATTTACTGTTTTCACCCAGCAATATCATAATTTCTGCTCACATACGCAAGCTCAGAGTATCTAACTGTGCTTATACACATTCAGACTCCTTACTCATTGCCACATTGAATAAAGGACACACACACACACTAACATCTTCGCAGACTGACATGCCCATCCTCACATGCAGAGAGACACACTCACACACCTTGAGTGACAGCATGGCTTTGCATGAAAGAGTGCATGTGACTTTGAAGGCTGTGTTTTCATATTGTTAGAACTATGACCAACGGAATATATGAGAAATATACTGTTGTGTATACAGGGTTGGATAGGTTACTTTCTAAGTGTAACCCTGGGTGTATATCATTTTAATGGACAATGTCAATATGCTGATGGCTATTTTGTTGAATGTTTTTATTCTCACTTATTTTGCATCTTTTCTCATTGCATTAGTTTTGATCTAGGTTTGATTGGCATTCATTCATACAACGAGCTTTAATCATGGCTTATTTTGGAAAAGGAGATGGGCTTTTTGGGGAATGTGTGGATTTAAGACTTTGCTATACGTTTACAGATTTAACATAGTTAACATCATTGCTGTAATACATGATTGTTAATTTAAAATCTAACTGATCTACATTTCTATCTATGGAGTTGCTCTTCCTGCAACTCCTTTTTAGTTTTTGTTGCGTATTGCTCTTTCCTGTCTGATTGTTATAAAAAGGTCCAATGTTCAATGTTTTTCCAGCCTTGCAGCATGTACCCAACATTTCTACAATGTTTATGTATGTCATTTGTATAATGCAAGTAACACTATAACGCTAGCAGAATGAGACCCACTACCTGAAGTAACAGGAACATTTAACCAACGTTTATAGAATGTTTAAAGGACCCATGGGTGTTCTCGGTGGTCTGTATGACATCGTCATTTCACAAGTGCCTACATCATCCTGGCCCCTGCATGGTAACAGGGGTAGGATAGGTTTTCTCTGCAAATGAATGTGAAACGTTTTTAAGGGATAGAAATGACTACCCATGTCTCTGCATTTGATATGTATATATACACACACACACACGATGTGTCAGTACAGTGTGCAGCCATGACAACTCTCCGTTGTCAGTCCCCAAGTCCCCAAAGGGACCAGCCAAAATGCACGTTTGATTTGCTTTGGGTTTTGTATTTTTCAGATGGGTTTTTCATTATTTTTCGTTTCTCTGAAGTCATTCTATCCTTATTTCCTTTTCTGTTCTCTATGGCATCATTTACTACAAGATAGATATTTTAGGGCAGGCACATATTTATTAATAGGTATTAATCAAAATAGAAGAATCTGATTTGTTCGTTTTTTTATTATTTTGATTTGAATGATTAGGTAATCAACTTGTACAATAATGATTGTTCATCTCACTTTCTAACCAGATTTTAATATATGACTTGACATGAATGCAAGAACCTTATTTTTGTAAAGAAATTGAAAAATGTTAAACAATATGTACGTTATGACACACACTGTCTGTTTGGTCCCAGGCCATTTCTGGATTCTGCTGCTTGTACTGTCTCTGTCTGACTCTGGACTGTATGATGTGTTATAGGCCCACTATGGAAACTCACTGGGGTCAAACCAGCCAGAGTTTAACAAGTCCAGTGCTATTTTTCACAATTTGTTTTTATATCAGGGATGAATAAAGACATTTTTAACAAATGGGAGTCTGGAATCTTCTTTTACCTCACCCCTCCTCTTTTTCTCTCATCCCCCTCTCCTCCCAGAAGCTGTAGAACAGCAACTGTTTTTTTTATCTTTCTGTTTTTTTATCACTCTCTCATTCTTTCCCTCTGGAGTGTGTTTGTTGTTTAAAAAAAATCTGTTTTTCTGAGTGAAATGCCATCTGTACTGAAATGGGCAGATAAATGCTTAATTATAGCTAAATGGGTTAATTTGTTAAGGTGTGAAAAGTATACCTCTCTCCCTGTGGAGCCTAGCGTCTTTGTTCCAGACAGCTGTGCTGTAGAGTAGGGTGTGTTTTAAACTGCCCCGTCCCTGCTGTTCCAGATGAGATAACAGTCCCGTCTCTGACGCCTTTTGTTCTGGATTATGTCACTGTGTAATCTGTAATCCCTGTAATCTGACCAACACTCAACACTGCAATCTGAGATGAGACCTAACACTGCCCAATCCTGTTAGAGATTTCAATTATTCATGTCTGTCTGTCTGTGTGTGAGAGAAACAGAGTATGTGTATGAGGGAGAGAAAATGGTACAAAACAAAACGTTTTTTTTTTAACCTATCTTCTGTAGTTTATTGGCATACTACAAGCCATTTGTATTGTGGTGGTGCTGGTGCTAGTTCTTGACGGTGGTGGTGCTAGTCCTTGGAACAGTTTTACACATGCTCAACACAACCACTTTCAGTTTCATCTCCTGTCCCAGGCGATGTGGACTTCATATTGATGAATAATAAATGAAGGTGTCACAGTAAAAGTCTGTCTCCCCAGATTGGCAGAGAGTGAGGAGGATACAAGGGGGGACTATTTTAACTGTGACTCATAGTCAGACAGGCAGATTGATGTAATTGCTGCAAAAAAAAAGTGCAGAGGGCTCTATGAAGAAAGTTTCCCTGAGCAAACTAAACTCTGTCTGACTTACGACTGATACTGTGTGAGCGAGAGGCTAGGAGAATGGTGAGAGGAGATGACAAGCATGACATTTCTTTTTGCTTCTCTTAAAACTTGTCAGACCAATTATCATCCAAGATACTACTGGCTCTATGGTTCTGAACAAGTATTCATTGTCAGGAAATATGCAAGAAATAGCTAGTCACTTATTCATGAACAGAGCTCTATCTCAGGTCTACCCAGTGTGTTCAGTATGGGGGGGGTGGTCTATCTGTAACCTGGCCTGAACGTTTCTTTGACCAGGATGTGTGTGTATGTTATAAACCAAACCCCATGTTACTTACTTTAATATGGTGCAATGTTAAAGATACCTTTTGTTTTTTTTTTATGCATTTTCTTTGATTCATTTATTAAATCAACAATCAACATTAACCCATAAACAAAAATAAAAAATCAACTGAAATCAAATCATTTTTTTAACGATAGCGTTTGACTACATCACATCTCTTCTATGTATAAAACTGGAGGGTGAAAATAGAAACCGATCTGAAGTCAGAGGTGGGCCTCAGAGCGATATGCAGGGGGTGTAGGAGGATCCATAACCCTCATAGTGGGGATCCTCATGACACTGACCACCAGCATGCCCTCAGGGGTCAGTGTGCCACTGACCGACAGGGGGTCCATGTCCTCCGGTAGCAGGGTCTTATGGGTAAAAGTATCACTGACACTCCCATCCTCCAACACCTGAGGGAGAGAAGGTATGGTGAGAGAATGAGGGAGGAAGAAGGAAGAGAAATAGAAGAGGGCCAGCAGAGGAGTAAAGGAGAGATGGAGAAGAGAGGTAATATAATGAGGGAAGGTCAAGGAAGGGGGGAAGGTGAGAAGAGGTGGAATCGAGGATAAATCAAGGGAAGAAGGGGTGGTGAGATGAAGGTGAGAAACAGTGAGGTCAGTACATACAGCTCTATCTTTTGATCACTGTTGTCGTACCAGGAAATGCAAATTGTAGTGTATTCAAGGTTTAAAAAGGCTTCTAAAGTGTGTAACTTCCACTTAAAAATGTCAGACTTGATTTGCTCTAACAAAAAAATTTATCAACCCCTAGGAAAATGTCCATTAATTATAATCCACATAATTTAAAAGTCCTGTTGCTGAAGTCTTTTTTTCCTGATGTGAGAATCAGGGTCATATTAAGATGGTGGGGAGCTGAGATCAGGCAGAGAATCACAACAAACGGTTGACAAAGAGCAGTATTTGTCTAAGCAGGGCCTTGGGGCTGCATGGTGAATGGATGAGAGGACTGGATGTTGGCTTTATTAAGTGGTTCTCTGGCCTGTTAAAGAGGAGCTGTGACATGGTTGCCTTACAGAATCAGCAGCAGTTTCCTCTCTCTCCACTTTGCCATTTACTACTGATTACAAACTTCTTACACATGGCTGAGGCTGGGAGAGCAGGAGGCCTAGTGAGATTATACAGAACAATTAATGGTTGCAGGAATGTTCCTGGACATCATGTAACACAAACTCGTAGTCCATTCAAGGTTTAAGAAGGCTTCTAAAGTTTGCTATTTCATCTTTAAAATGTCAGCCTTGATTTGCCCTAACAAAAATGTGTCAACCCTTACAAATAATGTAAATTAATTATAATATTCAAAACAAATCACATTTCCTGCCGGATTATTTTTCTGCTGTAGCAAACTGGCTCAAATTAAGGTATGGCATCTGTATATAGCTCTCCAATAGCCTCACCCTTCACACTTCTCCCTCATCATCCCCCAGTACACAATAACCAAGCACATCATTAAACAGGACACACAATGCACACACACACATCATTGCACTTATAATTTGTACCTACAGTGTGCACACAGACACATCCTCTTTCACCAATGGGTACCCACACGTACACACTATAACCTTCAGACACTCACCTTTTCAGCGTGGATGACTATGTTGTGGTTGTAGGCCATCAACACTATGTCATGAGGTTCAAACTGACTGACGTCAGCTGACATGTAGTAACTTTCCCCCAACGATCTGACCATGCCCATACTGGCAGGACGACCTGTCACAGTGCCACTTGTTGGGCCTGGAGGGAAGTGCAGACAAAACAGTTAGTGGAGGAGACTTGAATATGTTGATTTATTCAATTCTTATTTTCTTGTTCTCATTACCATCACCAACTTGGTGAAGAATAAACATAGCAAGAGAAAATATAGAAAGGAATTAAGGGAAGGATATAAGGATATATTTC
The DNA here is from genome assembly GCF_013265735.2 of Oncorhynchus mykiss. Lineage (NCBI taxonomy): Eukaryota > Metazoa > Chordata > Actinopteri > Salmoniformes > Salmonidae > Oncorhynchus > Oncorhynchus mykiss. Next base: position 26,890,496 of record NC_048588.1, read on the forward strand.
AGTTTTATGTGGAGACAACTGGAGAATACATGCCATTTGAGCTCATGAGTGAGCAATGATTCTGTTTGGAACATAAAGCTCATTTAATTCCCAGAAAGAACCTGAGTGGTATACTACGAAGCAAGCTAGATCTAATCAGGCTTTTATAAAGCTAGCCAGCTTCAGTTAGCTTCACATTCTAGGTCAGAGGGACCGGCTCCAGTCATAAGGGACAGAAGCGGTCGCTTAGGGCCCCCAGCCACTAGGGGGCCCCGAATAAAAAAATAAATAAATTGGGGTCTCAATTTACTGTAGTTTATAGTAGAATATGCAAGCTGTAAGTTAAACATTTGGTTGTGCATCAGCAGTTTTTCTCTTGTTTAGTCAGACACTGACAGTCACTCAATTAACCATGTCAGGTAACAATTTTTCGATTGGTAAATTAGTCTAGCCAGTTATCTAAACTTGTAATAATCATGGCCGAATACCGACCGGGCACTCGGGACATGTAGCCAGGGGCCTGGCCTCCAGTGGGCCCCGATTGATTTTGATGATCACCCTCACTCAGATATTATTAACGTGGCATAAATCATGGCAAAATGGGTAGAATTGCAGGAAATTAGCTTTAAACTGCAAAAATGTTCTCTCTACCCCTCGGAAAAATGTGTAGAACTACAGAAAACTTGTTTAAAACACACAAAAAACAACTACAAAATATGTAATCAGTCCTCTTCCTCAAATGAAGACACAGACACTTCATTCAGGATAAATGGAGTTAGCCCTGAGTTATGCTGCGTTCAAAACAACTGGGAACTTGGAAATCTCTGACTTCAGTGCGGTCAAGACAACTGAGAACTCCTACTGGGGAAAAAAATATTTTTAACTGTCTCAGCCAACTCGGAATTCCAAGTCAGAAACTCTGGCATCTTTCTAGAGCTCCGCCCTGGAGCAGGTTAGTTCTGAAGGATTCATTGCCATAGAAATGTACCTGAACATAAGGTGAGCCACCTTCATATGACTGGGTTAACTCAGAGTTGACTAAAGTTGCCTCGCTGAGACCTGGTATGTAGTATACCCCTCAGCACAAAATAGAGTCAAACTCAAGCCCCGTTTATCCCCGGTGCTAACCTGCGTCCTTTGTACCGGTGGTGCGAACATGCTGATTGTGCCCATATTTTCAGACAGGTGTAGATGATCAAAAGGCACATTATGATCTGATCTTACTGCCCAACTGCGGAGGTAGTCAGGCACGCATTGTGTCTGGATATCTCACAAGTGTAAACGGATCTGGACAATGAAACCATTTAAATCCTAATTATTCCGACTAAAATCATTGACAGGTGGCACCATTAATCTATGACGCCAACATGTATTAAAATAAATAAAATATTAATTTGAAAGAATATCTGTCAAATAGTTATCATTCAGAGAGGAACCAAAGACTTACTCTTAAATGCCGCCAACTTGTTTTTTTCTTTAACCGTTTTACTTTTTACATATTCACTTTATTATTTACAACATATGTTCAATGTAATACAGAGAAAAATGTCAAAGTTTGATATATTTCACAATATCATTTGTAATAATCATATTGATTTGGGTTATTAGACATCCAGTAGCTACACACAGTCCATAAACAGTCTTTAAAGCCATCGTTATAATTTTGTATGTGTTTGGCTCTGAGGAAGCTCCTTAGTTTTAATTTCCCTCTTTGGCATTTTAGCACCTAATAGAGTTTCACTGCCTCGACACTGTCCAACACTCAGGCAGGCCTCTTATAGCCTATTAAAGCATTTTAGCTAAGACACTGGAGACTGGTTGGAGCCCAATGGCAGACATCTCCCACTGTTCTGATTCATTATCTTCTTTGAGATGCTGCTTTTCTACCAGAATACATGTAACTTCCACAGTCAAGCTTCTTGGTCATTCCACAAATACAGTGCCTTTTGATATTTCAAGTACAAATTGTGCACCAATACCGTGTTTTAAAAGTATGTTATATTAAATTAAATGCCCTGTAATATAAACCAAATGGAACATTTTATAAATCAGATATTTTATATTAACAAATATTTGCTAAAGTGCCAAAAATCTGCATTTTGACATCTCCCACGTCATTTTTACGTAATGACATGTTATAGAAACACCTTGTTTTGAGATGTCACTTGGTTTTTAGAAACTTACCCCGCAAACAATAGACTTCCTCAGACTCGTTCTGCAATAGGGGGCCTGTGTGTGAGCATGCCCATGTTGAAGTCAGAAGTTTACATACACTTATGTTGAAGTCATGAACACTCATTTTTCAACACTACACAAAGTTCTTGTCAACAAACTATACTTTTGGCAAGTCGGTTAGGACATCTACTTTGTGCATGGCACAAGTAAATTTTCCAACAATTGTTTACAGACAGATTACTTCACTTATAATTCACAATTCCAGAAAATTATGTCATGGCTTTAGACATAATTTGAGTCAATTGGTGGTCTACCTGTGGATGTCTTTCAAGGCCTACCTTCAAACTCAGTTCCTCTTTGCTTGACATCATGGGGATATCAAAAGAAATCAGCCAAGACCTCAGAAAAAAAATGTAGACGACCACAAGTCTGGTTCATCCTTGGGAGCAATTTCCAAACGCCTGAAGGTGCCACGTTCATCTGTACAAACAATAGTACGCAAGTATAAACACCATGGGACCACACAGCCGTCATACCGCTCAGGAAGGAGACGCGTTCTGTCTCCTAGAGATGATCGTACTTTGGTGCGAAAAGTGCAAATCAATCCCAGAACAACAGCAAAGGACCTTGTGAAGATGCTGGAGGAAACCGGTACAAAAGTATCTACATCCACAGTAAAACGAGTCCTATATCAACATGACCTGAAAGGCTGCTCAGTTGGAAGAAGCCACTGCTCCAAAACTGCCATAAAAAAGCCAGACTACGGTTTGCAACTACACATGGAGAAATGTCCTCTGGTCTGATGAAACAAAAATAGAACTGTTTGGCCATAATGACCATCGTTATGTTTGGAGGAAAAGGGGGAGGCTTGCAAGCCAAAGAACACCATCCTAACCGTAAAGCATGGGGGTGGCAGCATCATGTTGTGGGGGTGCTTTGCTGCAGGAGGGACTGGTGCACTTCACAAAATAGATGACATCATGAGGTAGGACATGTGGATATATTGAAGCAACATCTCAAGACATCAGTTAAAGCTTGGTCACAAATGGGTCTTCCAAATGGACAATGACCCCAAGCATACTTCCAAAGTTGTGGCAAAATGGCTTAAGGACAACAAAGTCAAGGTATTGGAGTGGCCATCACAAAGCCCTGACCTCAATCCCATAGAAAAGTTATGGGCGGAACTGAAAAAGCGTGTGTGAGCAAGGAGGCCAACAAACCTGACTCAGTTGCACCAGCTCTGTCAGGAGAAATAGGCCAAAATTCACCCAATTTATTGTGGGAAGCTTGTGGAAGGCTACCCGAAACGTTTGACCCAAGTTAAAACATTCAAGGCAATGCTACCAAATACTAATTGAGTGTATGTAAACTTCTGACCCACTGGGAATGTGATGAAAGAAATAAAAGCTGAAATAAATCATTCTCTCTACTATTATTCTGATATTTCACATTCTTAAAATAAAGTGGAGTTCGATCTTAACTGACCTATGACAGCCAATTTTACAAGGATTAAATGTCAGGAGTTTTTGAAAACTGAGTTTAAATGCATTTGGCTAAGGTGTATGTAAACTTCAGACTTCAACTGTTCATCACCATAATGAGAGCTCTGCCATTCCTAAAAGGCACATGTAAGTGTTTTTGGAGCCTTTGTCTATGTTTTATCCTTGGCCCCCATACTGCAGAACAAGCCTGTTGTTTCTTAAAAGCAAGTGAAATGGCATGACAAGTGTCTAGACACTCCTATAACATGCCATTTACATCGGAAATTGAGAATTGGTAAAACAAAACAAAAAGTGGTCTTGACCTTTTAACGGCGAACCCTGTTACTTGAACTGAACTTTTGTTTTAATATGTTAAAAATATATTTTTAAGAAATATTGGACATGTAAGAGTCAACTCTCTTTCGTCATTTTGTGGTAGAAAACTGAGCATGTTCAAAATAACTAGTCAACCCATATTTGGATGGGCTAAAAATGATTTAACAAGTTAAAACATTTTGTTAAACTATTCAATTACTCCTCCCTGTTGTCCCTCAAGGGCACATCAACAGATTTTTTTACCTCGTCAGCTTGGAGATTTGAACCAGCAACCTATTGGTTATTGGCCCAGCGCTCTTATCTGCTCATAACCACTAGGCTACCTTTCATCCAAGGTGCAGGAGCCTGGCCCTGGATAGCTTCTGCTCAATTTAACTGCTGTTTACTTTTTTTAATTTTGCCTTTATTTAACTAGGCAAGTCAGTTAAGAACAAATTCTTATTTACAATGATGGCCTAGGAACAAGGGGTTAACTGCCTTGTTCAGGGGCAGAATAACAGATTTTTACCTTGTCAGCTCGGGGATTCAATCTAACAACCTTTTGGTTACTGGCCCAACACTCTAACCACTAGCCTACCTGCCGCCCCCTACCTACCATTGATGTTATTCACCCAAACCCCCAACTCCCCCTCACCCCAACAACCCCCCACTCACCTGGGTGCCCGTAAGAGTCTTTGCAGTGTCGGCTGAAGGGGGCCAGACACAAGGGGGCCACATCCCCCTCCTCTCCAAACAGGCTTTGGGGTCCCACCCCTGCTGCCTCCAGGAAAGGCTCAAACAGGGGGTCCCCCGCCCCACCGCCAGACTCCTCTGACCGGTAGGTGCTGGAACTGCTGTAGCAGGCTGACGAGCGGAACGAGGAAGAGGAGGAACGGCTGGATGAAGAGCTGGTCAGAGCCATGGTGAGAATTGGTGTCTAAAACACACACACACACACACACACACACTGAAACTACAACTAACTCAGTGAGATTATTTTACTACTAAATTGTTGTCAACACACCAAGACAAAGCTGGTGGCTCTGTTGTTCTTTAGAATCAGCCCAGATACTCTTCAGAAGTCAGTAACCCCTTTTTCCACTGCACACACACTGACACTGAGCTCTCTGCTGTCTCTCTGGGTGTAATTTAACAAAGTCCCAAAGCATTCTGGGAAAGTGGCATGCTATGGTGTAGTCCTCTTTTCTCCTTACAAGGTGGTGTGTCCAGCGATGGTAGCCAGGAATAACGGTAAAAGAGATAAGATGTGTGTTCCTCACGCATGCAAGTTTACACACACACACACACACACACACACACACACACACACACACACACACACACACACACACACACACACACACACACACACACACACACACACACACACACACACACACACACACACACACAAACTCTAAAGTAACATAGAGATTACTGAGCCAAGGGGTGCACTCAGAGATGTTTTAGGTATGTGGTCAGAGATAACAGAATGAGAACAACAGGTTGAGAAGGTTGTGGGAACGTTGTGCTAACGTTGCTTTTTAAACCATCATTTGACTGTCACTCTGTACGTCCTGCTGCAGGATTCCTTTAGGATTTTTGTATGCATTTTATGACAGAACATTATGTCTGTACTTTATGGAGGCACGTTACTTCATACACGTACTTTAAGCCAGCACTTTATGCCAGTACTTTACACCAGCATGTTATGCCAGTACTTTATGCCAGAAGTTTAAGCCAGTACTTTATGCAAGCATGTTATGCCAGTACTTTATGCCAGAAGTTTATGCCAGTACTTTATGCAAGCATGTTATGCCAGTACTTTATGTTTGTACTTCATGCCAGCACATTACGCAAGTACTTTATGCCAGTACGTTATGCCAGTACTTTATGCCAGCATGTTATGCCAGTATGTTATGCCAGGACTTTACGCCAGTACTTTATGCAAGTATGTTATGCCAGTACTTTATGCAAGTATGTTATGCCAGCACTTTACGCCAGTACGGCATGCCAGTACGTTATGCCAGTACATTATGCCAGCATGTTATGCCAGTACTTTATGCCAGCATGTTATGACAGTACTTAATGCCAGTACGTTATGCCAGTACTTTATGTCAGCAAGTTATGATTGTACTTAATGCCAGTACGTTATGCCAGTACATTATGCAAGTACGTTATGCCAGTACTTCATGCCAGCATGTTATGACAGTACTTTATGCCAGCATGTTATGACAGTACTTAATGTCAGTATGTTATGACAGTACTTAATGTCAGCATGTTATGACAGTACTTAATGTCAGCATGTTATGACAGTACTTAATGTCAGCATGTTATGACAGTACTTAATGTCAGTATGTTATGACAGTACTTAATGCCAGCATGTTATGACAGTACTTAATGTCAACATGTTATGACAGTACTTAATGTCAGTATGTTATGACAGTACTTAATGTCAGCATGTTATGACAGTACTTAATGTCAGCATGTTATGACAGTACTTAATGTCAGCATGTTATGACAGTACTTAATGTCAGCATGTTATGCCAGTACTTAATGCCAGCATGTTATGACAGTACTTAATGTCAACATGTTATGACAGTACTTAATGTCAGCATGTTATGACAGTACTTAATGCCAGCATGTTATGACAGTACTTAATGTCAGCATGTTATGACAGTACTTAATGTCAGCATGTTATGACAGTACTTAATGCCAGCATGTTATGACAGTACTTAATGTCAGCATGTAATGACAGTACTTAATGCCAGCATGTTATGACAGTACTTAATGTCAGCATGTTATGACAGTACTTAATGTCAGCATGTTATGACAGTACTTAATGTCAGCATGTTATGCCAGTACTTTATGCCAGCATGTTATGCCAGTACTTTATGCCAGCATGTTATGACAGTACTTTATGCCAGCATGTTATGCCATTACTTTATGCCAGCATGTTATGACAGTACTTCATGCCAGCATGTTATGCCATTACTTAATGCCAGTATGTTATGCCAGTACTTTATTTAAGTATTTTATGCCAGCACGTTATGCCAGTACTTAATGCCAGTACTTTATTTAAGTATTTTATGCCAGCATGTTATGACAGTACTTAATGCCAGTACTTCATTTAAGTATTTTATGCCAGCATGTTATGACAGTACTTAATGCCAGTACTTTATTGAAGTATTTTATGCCAGCATGTTATGACAGTACTTAATGCCAGTACTTTATTTAAGTATTTTAGGCCAGCATGCTATGACAGTACTTAATGCCAGTATGTTATGCCAGTACTTTATGCCAGCATGTTATGCCAGTACTTTATGCCAGCATGTTATGCCAGTACTTTATGCCAGCATGTTATGACAGTATTTTATGCCAGCATGTTATGCCAGTACTTTATGCCAGCATGTTATGACAGTATTTTATGCCAGCATGTTATGCCAGTACTTTATGCCAGCATATTATGACAATATTTTATGCCAGCATGTTATGCCAGTACTTTATGCCAGTACTTTATTTAAGTATTTTATGCCAGCACGTTATGCCAGTACTTTATGCCAGCATATTATGACAATATTTTATGCCAGCATGTTATGCCAGTACTTTATGCCAGTACTTTATTTAATTATTTTATGCCAGCACGTTATGCCAGTATTAAGCTGTTGACTTGCTGGGACTACATTTGGAGAAATGTTCTGTGAATCAAGTCGATTATTCTAAGGTCTCCAGCTGGGACTACATTTCGAGAAATGTTCTGTGAATCAAGTCGATTATCAAGTCGATTATCATTCTATGAAATGGTTATAAAAACAAGTTAGTATTATAGCACGTATGACTGTTAACATTCACAATACAATACCCATAAGTACAGAATTACATTATTGTCATCTGGAGCCAGATGTTTTACCATTTTGACTGTGTTAGAAAATGAAAACTTTTCAAAGACGATATTCTCTCATGTCCAAGTCAGTAAGTCAATTTCCCTGGAGATATACAGTGGCTTGCGAAAGTATTCACCCCCTTGGCATTTTTCCTATTTTGTTGCCTTACAACCTGGATTTAAAATGGATTTGTAGGGGGTTGTATCATTTGATTTAAACAACATGCCTGCCACTTTGAAGATGCAAAATGTTTTTATTGTGAAACAAACAAGAAATCAGACAAAAAAACTGAAAACTTGAACGTCCATAACTATTCACTATTCGAAAGTCAATACCACCTTTTGCAGCAATTACAGCTGCATGTCTCTTGGGGTATGTCTCTATAAGCTTGGCACATCTAGCCACTGGGATTTTTGCCCATTCTTCAAGGCATGACTGCTCCAGGTCCAAATTGGATGGGTTCCGCTGGTGTACAGCAATCTTCAAGTCATATGAGGATTCTGTGTTATGCACTATAACCCGTTACCATATATGTGATTGAATATTATCTGCTGTTGGCTTGTGTGGATGTATGTATGTGTTATGCAACATAGCTGACTTGAAACATTGTTAACAGTTTCAGGGCCATGGGCCTTTCTCGTGATGGAAAAATACAGAATAAGATGAAGACATAAGAACTGTGCAATGAGTTGGGGGGGCACATTCAGAACGTAGTGTTGCGAGAACAAACAGTATTTTGTTAGATAACAGGAGCCAGGTGCGCGATAACGGTATCGAGCATGAGCGCATAGATATTCTTCACAGCAACCGTTACATCTATCAACTGAAGCGCTTAGCGGGCTGGGACCAGCCTCTGCGCCAACAACCAACGATAGGCTGGGTGAGTTTAAATCACGCCCAGTCTCTACTCTGACAGGCCGGCTCAGAAGCAGGAACTATTTCTGTCAAGGTATATTTATAATATCTTTGTCAAGAACAAACAAACATAAATATATAAAACTGTATTTTTTTGTGAAGAATCAACAACAAGTGGGACACAATCATGAAGTGGAAAGACATTTATTGGATATTTCAAACTTTTTTAACAAATCAAAAACTGAAAAATTGGGCGTGCAAAATTATTCAGCCCCTTTACTTTCAGTGCAGCAAACTCTCTCCAGAAGTTCAGTGAGGATCTCTGAATGATCCAATGTTGACCTAAATGACTAATGATGATAAATACAATCCACCTGTGTAATCAAGTCTCCGTATAAATGCACCTGCACTGTGATAGTCTCAGAGGTCCGTTAAAAGCGCAGAGAGCATCATGAAGAACAAGGAACACACCAGGCAGGTGTGAGATACTGTTGTGAAGAAGTTTAAAGCCGGATTTGGATACAAAAAGATTTCCCAAGCTTTAAACATCCCAAGGAGCACTGTGCAAGCGATAATATTGAAATGGAAGGAGTATCAGACCACTGCAAATCTACCAAGACCTGGCCGTCCCTCTAAACTTTCAGCTCATACAAGGAGAAGACTGATCAGAGATGCAGCCAAGAGGCCCATGATCACTCTGGATGAACTGCAGAGATCTACAGCTGAGGTGGGAGACTCTGTCCATAGGACAACAATCAGTCGTATATTGCACAAATCTGGCCTTTATGGAAGAGTGGCAAGAAGAAAGCCATTTCTTAAAGATATCCATAAAAAGTGTTGTTTAAAGTTTGCCACAAGCCACCTGGGAGACACACCAAACATGTGGAAGAAGGTGCTCTGGTCAGATGAAACCAAAATTGAACTTTTTGGCAACAATGCAAAACGTTATGTTTGGCGTAAAAGCAACACAGCTCATCACCCTGAACACACCATACCCACTGTCAAACATGGTGGTGGCAGCATCATGGTTTGGGCCTGCTTTTCTTCAGCAGGGACAGGGAAGATGGTTAAAATTGATGGGAAGATGGATGGAGCCAAATACAGGACCATTCTGGAAGAAAACCTGATGGAGTCTGCAAAAGACCTGAGACTGGGACGGAGATTTGTCTTCCAACAAGACAATGATCCAAAACATAAAGCAAAATCTACAATGGAATGGTTCAAAAATAAACATATCCAGGTGTTAGAATGGCCAAGTCAAAGTCCAGACCTGAATCCAATCGAGAATCTGTGGAAAGAACTGAAAACTGCTGTTCACAAATGCTCTCCATCCAACCTCACTGAGCTCGAGCTGTTTTGCAAGGAGGAATGGGAAAAAAATTCAGTCTCTCGATGTGCAAAACTGATAGAGACATACCCCAAGCGACTTACAGCTGTAATCGCAGCAAAAGGTGGCGCTACAAAGTATTAACTTAAGGGGGCTGAATAATTTTGCACGCCCAATTTTTCAGTTTTTGATTTGTTAAAAAAGTTTGAAATATCCAATAAATGTCGTTCCACTTCATGATTGTGTCCCACTTGTTGTTGATTCTTCACAAAAAAATACAGTTTTATATCTTTATGTTTGAAGCCTGAAATGTGGCAAAAAGTCGCAAAGTTCAAGGGGGCCGAATACTTTCGCAAGGCACTGTATATTCGAAAATTGCATTTACCACTTATTGCTTAGCTAATAAAAAATACATAGTATACAATCGGTGACTCATTGTCATATTTATCCTGATACCAGAATCGAATTGACGCAACTCTAACAGTCATACCACAAATTCTCAATTGGATTGAGGTCTGGGCTTTGACTAGGCCATTTCAAGACATTTAAAAGTTTGCCCTTAAACCACTCAAGTGTTGCTTTAGCAGTATCTTAGGGTCATTGTCCTGCTGGAAGGTGAACATCCGTCCCAATCTCAAATCTCTGTAAGACTGAAAGAATTTCCTTGTATTTAGCGCCATCCATCATTCCATCAATTCTGACCAGCTTCCCAGTCCCTGCCGATGAAAAACATCCCCACAGCATGATGCTGGCACCACCATGCTTCACTGTGGGGATTGTGTTCTCGGGGTGATGAGAGGTGTTGGGTTTACCCCAGACATGGTGTTTTTCTTGATGGCCATATTTTTTTTTTCATTTTTTAATAATGGATTTAATGGTGCTCCGTGGGATGTTCAAAGTTTCTGATAATTTTTTATAACCCAACTCTTATCTGTACTTCTCCACAATGTTGTCCCTGACCTGTTTGGAGAGCTCCTTGGTCTTCGTGGTGCCACTTGCGTGGTGGTAGCCCTTGCTTGGTGGTGTTGCAGACTCTGGGGCCTTTCAGAACAGCTGTATATATACTGAGATTATGTGACATTTAAATAAATTACACCTGTGTGCAATCTAACTAATTATGTGACTTCTGAAGGTAATTGGTTGCACCATATCTTATTTAGGAGCTTCATAGAAAGGGGGTAAATACATGTGCACGCACCACTTTTCAATTTTTTTTTATTGAAACAAGTTATTTTTTAAATTTCACTTCATCAATTTGGACTATTTTGTGTATGTCCATTACATGAAATCCAAATAAAAATCAATTTAAATTACAGGTTGTAATGCAACAAAATAGGAAAAACGCCAAGTGGGATGAATACTTTTTCAAGGCACTGTACACCTTAGTTGGCTTTTTACATTGTGCCAATATTTTCTATTATGGTATGTTCTATTTAAGCACTAAGGCCCGAAGGGGTGTGGGTATATGGCCAATATACCACGGCTAGGGGCTGTTCTTAGGCAAAACACAACGCGGACACAGCCCTTAGCTGTGGCATATTGGCCATATATCACAAACCCCGGAGGTGCCTTATTTCTTTTATAAACTGGTTACCAACGTAATTAGAGCAGTAAAATACATGTTTTGTCATACCCGTGGTATACGGTCTGATATACCACAGCTGTCAGCCAATCAGCATTCAGGGCTCGAACCACCCAGTTTATAATGATTGAGAGATAACTGTTTATTCCTATAGGGAATGGCCCTTTCTTTCTCTCAGGGAGAGAAATTATTTGTTTACACCATTCCCCACAAGAAAATGGCAGGCAGTCAGTGGTACTTTATGATAACAAAATAGCATTGTGTGTGTGTGTGTGTGTGTGTGTGTGTGTGTGTGTGTGTGTGTGTGTGTGTGTGTGTGTGTGTGTGTGTGTGTGTGTGTGTGTGTGTGTGTGTGTGTGTGTGTGTGTGTGTGTGTGTGTTAGTTACAGGGGTGAGGTGAGTTCTGTCCTTTTCAGAGGTGTAAAGGTTGCTCCAGAATGATGTGTAATGAGCTGAGTTAATGGAAAAGTACATTAGCAAATCAAATACATTCAGTAGCTTCTTGGAATCCTATGTGATTGTTAAGTGCTTTCCACAAACTCCACCACTTAATTCGTTTTTATTTTTTCCATAATTCCCTTCCATCGAGCCAGGAAATCTGACAATCATACCAAGTCAGGATTGTATTTTTTTTTTTGCAAAAAACATTAAGGATATTTTATTAAGAACTTCAAATTATGTCAGGTGCAGCAAACAAAGGCCAGGTAATTTTTTTTTTTTAAATCAAGTGGCAATATTCAAAGTAGTACATTCATTCAAAAGAACAAGAGAAAATAAATAAATGAGAGGAAAGGAAATGAGAGAAATAAATGAGGAAAGTAAATCACAGGAAAGGAAATGAGAGGATGGTGAAAAAATATTAAATCTCTGAGGGATTAAAGGTGTGTGTGTGTGTAATGACAGAGGTGAAGATTCACAGTTATCAGTAAGAGGAGCGACAGGAAGAGATGACATGGTACTTTCACTTTTGCTCTTATAGTTGTAGCCTTTGTTTCATGTTTAGCTTGCTTCTGGCGAACAGTGGGAGACTAAGTGCTTGGTATTTTGCATCTTTTTATGCATTTCCTTCGTAGGCTCTGTTTACCCGTTGCATTCACAATAAGGGAATTACAGTGAAGTGTGTATGCAAGTGTGTTTTAATGTACGTCTGTGTCTGTGTGCGTGTTTAGATGTGCACCGGAGCCACGACATTACCTTGGTGTCACCTCACCGCCCAGCGCACAGGGAATTGTGGGTAGTTTTAATTAAGCACTGCAGTGGCTAATGTGGGTTAAACACAGCCCAACTCTCCACTCCCAGCTCTACTCTCTAATCTGTAAAGATTACACTCTAGCTCTCCAAAGAGACGTTTACAGCAGACTGCTGTTGCCTCCTAGTTCTGTATGCAGGGCCAGTAGTGTCTAGATGTTCAGAGGGCCAGTAGTGTCTAGATGTTCAACAGAGGGCCTGGAGTATCTAGATGTTCAGAGGGCCTGGAGTATCTAGATGTTCAACAGAGGGCCAGTAGGGTCTAGATGTTCAACAGAGGGCCAGTAGTGTCTAGATGTTCAACAGAGGGCCTGGAGTATCTAGATGTTCAACAGAGGGTCTGGAGTATCTAGGTGTTCAACAGAGGGCCAGTAGTGTCTAGATGTTCAACAGAGGGCCAGTAGGGTCTAGATGTTCAACAGAGGGCCAGTAGTGTCTAGATGTTCAACAGAGGGCCAGTAGTGTCTAGATGTTCAACAGAGGGCCAGTAGGGTCTAGATGTTCAACAGAGGGCCAGTAGGGTCTAGATGTTCAACAGAGGGCCAGTAGTGTCTAGATGTTCAACAGAGGGCCAGTAGTGTCTAGATGTTAAACAGAGGGCCAGTAGTGTCTAGATGTTCAACAGAGGGCCAGTAGGGTCTAGATGTTCAACAGAGGGCCTGGAGTATCTAGATGTTCAACAGAGGGCCTGGAGTATCTAGATGTTCAACAGAGGCCCTGGAGTATCTACAGTGCATTGCGAAAGTATTCGGCCCCCTTGAACTTTGCGACCTTTTGCCACATTTCAGGCTTCAAACATAAAGATATAAAACTGTATTTTTTTGTGAAGAATCAACAACAAGTGGGACACAATCATGAAGTGGAACGACATTTATTGGATATTTCAAACTTTTTTAACAAATCAAAAACTGAAAAATTGGGCGTGCAAAATTATTCAGCCCCCTTAAGTTAATACTTTGTAGCGCCACCTTTTGCTGCGATTACAGCTGTAAGTCGCTTGGGGTATGTCTCTATCAGTTTTGCACATCGAGAGACTGAATTTTTTTCCCATTTCTCCTTGCAAAACAGCTCGAGCTCAGTGAGGTTGGATGGAGAGCATTTGTGAACAGCGGGTTTTCAGTTCTTTCCACAGATTCTCAATTGGATTCAGGTCTGGACTTTGACTTGGCCATTCTAACACCTAGATATGTTTATTTTATTTTATTTTTTTATTCATTCCATTGTAGATTTTGCTTTATGTTTTGGATCATTGTCTTGTTGGAAGACAAATCTCCGTCCCAGTCTCAGGTCTTTTGCAGACTCCATCAGGTTTTCTTCCAGAATGGTCCTGTATTTAGCTCCATCCATCTTCCAATCAATTTTAACCTTCTTCCCTGTCCCTGCTGAAGAAAAGCAGGCCCAAACCATGATGCTGCCACCACCATGTTTGACAGTGGTGATGGTGTGTTCAGGGTGATGAGCTGTGTTGCTTTTACGCCAAACATAATGTTTTGGTTCAATTTTGGTTTCATCTGACCAGAGCACCTTCTTCCACATGTTTGGTGTGTCTCCCAGGTGGCTTGTGGCAAACTTTAAACAACACTTTTTATGGATATCTTTAAGAAATGTCTTTCTTCTTGCCACTCTTCCATAAAGGCCAGATTTGTGCAATATACGACTGATTGTTGTCCTATGGACAGAGTCTCCCACCTCAGCTGTAGATCTCTGCAGTTCATCCAGAGTGATCATGGGCCTCTTGGCTGCATCTCGGATCAGTCTTCTCCTTGTATGAGCTGAAAGTTGAGGGACGGCCAGGTCTTGGTAGATTTGCAGTGGTCTGATACTCCTTCCATTTCAATATTATCGCTTGCACAGTGCTCCTTGGGATGTTTAAAGCTTGGGAAATCTTTTTGTATCCAAATCCGGCTTTAAACTTCTTCACAACAGTATCTCGGACCTGCCTGGTGTGTTCCTTGTTCTTCATGATGCTCTCTGCGCTTTTAACGGACCTCTGAGACTATCACAGTGCAGGTGCATTTATACAGAGACTTGATTACACACAGGTGGATTGTATTTATCATCATTAGTCATTTAGGTCAACATTGGATCATTCAGAGATCCTCACTGAACTTCTGGAGAGAGTTTGCTGCACTGAAAGTAAAGGGGCTGAATAATTTTGCACGCCCAATTATTCAGTTTTTGATTTGTTAAAAAAGTTTGAAAGATCCAATAAATGTCGTTCCACTTCATGATTGTGTCCCACTTGTTGTTGATTCTTCACAAAAAAAATACAGTTTTATATCTTTATGTTTGAAGCCTGAAATATGGCAAAAGGTCACAAAGTTCAAGGGGGCCGAATACTTTCGCAAGGCACTGTAGATGTTAAACAGGCCTGTTGTGTTTAGATGTTAACCCTGTGGGTGTGGGGTGGTGAGGGCAATTGGGTGACTACAGGCTGAATATTCATATTCTATAGTATGTGGAAATTACTATTTCAGCCACACCCATTGCTGACAGGTGAATAAAATCCACCACACAGCCATGCAATCTCCATAGACAAACAGTGGCAGTGAAATGGCCTGTACTAAAGAGCTCAGTGACTTTCAACGTGGCACCGTCATAGGATGCCACCTTTCCAGCAAGTCAGTTAGTCAAATGTCTGCCCTGCTAGAGCTACCCTGGTCAACTGTAAGTGCTGTTAATGTGAAGTGGAAATGTCTAGGAGCAACAACGGTTCAGCCGCAAAGTGGTAGGCCACACAAGCTCACAGAGCTTGGTTGCAACACTCACTACCAAGCTCCAAACTGCCTATGGAGCTTAATGAAATGGGTTGTAAACTCGCCACCATTGGGAACGCTACCTGCCTGAATGCATAGTGCCAGCTATAAAGTTTGGTGGAGGAACAATAATGGTCTGGGGCTGTTTTTCATCTTTCGGGCTAGGCCCTTTACTTCCAGTTAAATTAAATCTTAACACAACAGCATGCCATGGAATTCTAGACGATTCTGCGCTTCCAACTTTGTGCAACAGTTTGGGGAAGGCCCTTCCTTGTTTCCATACATAAATGATTTGTTGAGATCGGTGTGGAAGAACTTGACTGGCCTGCACAGAGCCCTGACCTCAACAACATCGAACACCTTTGGGATGAATTGGAACGCCAACTGCGAGCCAGGCCTAATCGCCCAACATCAGTGCCCGACCTCACTAATGCTTGTGGCTGAATGGAAGCAAGTCCCCGCAGCAATGTTCAACATCTTGTGGAAAGCCTTCCCAGAAGAGCGGAGGCTGTTATAACATCAAAGGGGGGACCAACTCTATATTAATACCCCTGATTTTAGAATAAAATGTTAACTTAGTGTATCGCCTCCTCCCACCGGCCATGTCTATCACACACACACAAAGTCTGTGATAAGTGCCCAATGTCAGTACTGGCCTAGAGCAACAGGCCACCCACAGAACATGTTGCCACTCTCTCCAATCTCTCACTCTAGACACACACACACACACACACACACACACACACACACACACACACACACACACACACACACACACACACACACACACACACACACACACACACACACCCCTTTAAATCCATCTGTGCCACACTAAGGGACACTCATTCCCATTGGCTGACGCAGTATAAATCATAGGACATTCATCCAATCACAGGACAGTGGCGCCACCCCGTTACATCACCCGCCTCTTACAGCAACCACCATCAGCTTTTTGGGGCAGTTAACCTCAAAAGACTAGTATTAGGACAGAAGGAGAGACAGGAACGATAAAGAGACATAGCAGGAGAGGATAAAATAAAGAGAGATATACATCTCCCATTGCTCTACGTGTCCATCAGTTGTTTTTCCATAATCGCTGGCTAATTGCCTGTCGGCAAAGGTAGCACTCAGCCCTGCCGTCCCCCAGTTACATAAGAGAGGGCTCCTGTGAATAAGGATAGGGGGGAGGGAGGAAGAGAGAGAAGGAGGGATAGAAGGAGATGGAAACAGACTGAGGGTGAAAGTGGGAGACAGGAGATGCAGGAGACAAAGGGACAGAGACAGAAAGGAGAAGGGGATGAGAAAGGGGAGAGAAAATTAGACAGATGGAGACAGAGGGAGAGTGTGTGTGACAGCTGTGTGTGAACGAGATGCCCGGAACCAAGGTGCCAGTCATACACCACCAGGGGGACACGTTCAGTGAGTGCGCAATGCAGCCAGACTGGGGGGGGGCAGAGAACAATGCAACACACGTCGTTGCATCAGGACAAAATCACAACCTTGCCCCAGACGCAAACATCCCCTCTCTGTAATGTCAGTGAAAGGACAATGACGCAGTATCCCTCCAAATAGACAATACTCAAACCCTCCAATCCTCTAAACACCAGGACAAGCTGGAAACAGATGTAACAGGATCTAACCTTACACAACTCTAGTTTGACTTTTAACCCTTGACAAAGAGGAGGTCCAATACCATATGAGCAACTTCGTACAGCTGTAGAGGCAGAAAGATAAACATTAGCAACTCGAACTTAAAAGAACAGTGAGCAGACCACTAAGTAAGAAACTCGTACTACAAACAGTCTAATCAACCATGATAAATGGATGCACAGAACACTGCATTAGAATCAGAAAGCATTACAAGATGCATTCTAGAAAAAACACCCAGCTGTCAAGGTGTCTTTCTACATTGTGAATAGTTCTGTGTAGAACCATAATGTAAATGTCCGCATGTTGTGGATGTCAAGCGGATCTATGGCTCAATGGTGGGTTAGCATTTGTCATTGGACAGAATGAATGGAATTGACCTGACCGTATGACCAATCAGAGGTCAAAGTTCATAAATGAAGGCACAGCCGTAATGGTTTCCCCTGAGTTGAATGTGTGTTTCAGACTCATTCAATCCACCAGTTGTTAGTGTCATCATCAAATAATTCAGTTGTTACATTTCAAATCATGTTGCTAAAATGTATGACACCACCTCTACTTTTAATCATCTCTCTGGCAGAAAGTCTAAAACACATTTTTAGTTTCCAAAAAGGGAGAACGGTGATTGGTCTGTTAATGTCCTTTCTAAAAGCATCATGTAGGCCAAGCCTTTTACCTTCAGTCAGTACATTGCTATACTAAAACACTGTTTAAAAGGGAATCGTTGCATTATGGGTTTTTGGAGCGGACGCACAAATGCAAGCTAGTTGACTGTAATATTTTACCGCACACACACACACACACACACACACACACACACTAGGGCTTTCATGAACAATCAGTGAAGGGTTGAAGAGGTGAGCTGAACACTAATTCTGTGCTTTAATTGTGAATACATTTCCCAACACACACACACACACGCTCGCTGAGAAAGAGGATGAGTGAGCAGTGGCTCATTGTGTAGGGGCGGGATATACTGACGCTCTGAACCAATGGGACTTCCTGAGTTGTATGAGTGACAGTCCCTCTGACCGAACCAATTTAAGGTTCCTCAGATCACCATGCCAATGGAATGATTTCGATATATTTACAAAAAATGCCCTTTTCCTGACATCCTTTGAAAAATAATGGAAAGAGAATTAACTTGGAATTTTGCTTTAGGAGCAGCTATGAACAGGAAAGAAAGAAGTCCGATATAATTACAAAGAAAAGGAAACTTCTCCCATTGAGGATCATGACAATAACAAACCGTATCACAGTATCCTCTTTCAAAATTAAATAAACCTTTTTTTGATCACATTTGTATTTTTTCCCGGTATACTATATCACACAGTGATAACAAAGAAAGGAGAAATCTACAGCCACGTTAGCTTCGTGCAAAAACCACATACACTGGCACGCCGCATAGGCAAAGATTAAAGCAAGACAACACATACAAAAATATAGAAAATCTCCAATGCAACGCAACACCTCCTCACTGAAACTAGGTTTCTGTACAACAATTTCTCCACCAAACAGCATCTCTTTCATCAAAGGGTCACTTCTGGAACATTCTATTTGTGTTTTTGTCTTCGTTGTTTTTTTAAGAGAAACATTGGTCTTAAGAATTCCATATAGGAAACCATAGAACCAAAAACTAAACATGGTAGCTATAGTATGTCATTATGACGGTTAGTCATAATGATATCCAGAATAATTATAATAACATGTTGAATGATAGAAAACTAGTACAATAAAAGCATATCATTTCTGTCATAACCATTTGTGACAAATATTTTTTTGTTTTTAAAATACATATTTCCTGTCACTTTTAAGACATTCCAGCATTTGCTCATAACTGTTGGTGACAGGTTACATACGGTAGTTTGGCATACTCAGCAAGCCATGCCCAGAAGGATGCTAGGGGGTAGCGCTCCCCTTCTCAGACATTGCATGCATCATCCAATGGTTGCGTGCCACGTCCTCGACTGTGCTGTCGGGCACCAGATTGGTGTATCATATGTGGTTAGCTGATACGTAAAAGACCTATCCAGGCATTGTAAGATCTGGCATGCGTCAGCAACGCTTGGGCAGAGGAACTTGCCCAACATCTCTTGCAAAGGAGAGGAAGGGCTTCAGGTTTCAGGATGCAGTGGAACCTGTCCACCAATGGGATATACTGTATCTGGTTGGGGGCAGAGGAAGGGAGGTTATACAGAACAGCCCAAACTACAAAACCGACGTGCTCAAGACCAGGTCAGCACACAAGTTCACTTGCAAACACATGCAGAGATATTTCAGAGTTTTAAGGTTCAGTCTTTTTCCTGTCAGTTGTGTCCCTTTAATTTTTTAGCAGTCACTCGCTTTCTTGTTGTGGGTGGCTGGAGCACTGAACCCCACTTGCCAATCCGTGAGCTTCTTCCTGAAACCACAGACCAATCGTTGGGCTTGTTACCTGTGACAGTCAGTCCTGCTCTCCTGCTTCACATTGATAGAAAAGATTGTTTGGACGCCTCAAGACAAAAATATATTGATACATATCAAATGGTCAAGGGGGCAGGCGGGTAGGGGATCGACATGATGCGATGACGCCAAGACAGAGAGGTTACACTGCAGTAAGAGTTCAAGTCATGAAAAAAACATGCAGACAGGTTTAGACATGTCAGAGGCCATGGGAGGGACGGAGAGATGAACAATTAATGAAACAAAAATCAATGACAGGGCAGTCATTGGTTTCTCTGCTCTCTCCCCCTATCCTCCTCCTCCTTTTCCTCCTCTTCATCCTCGTCCAGAGACACCACCCCGGAGGAGGCTACATCTGAGACCTTCCTGTGGGTGGCATAGTCAGGTGGGTACACCTCGCGCTCTCCTTCTCCCTGGCCCACGGTGCCCTCATAGTCTTTGCAGGGCGTACCTTCGTCTTCCCCGGGCGACAGATAGGTCTCGGAGTAGGTCACAGAGTAGCAAGGTGACTCCTCCCCCCCCGTCCGGCTCCTCCCACCCCCCAGGTTGTTGAAGTCCCCTCCCCCTCGAACCCCCTGCCCCACCCTCTGGAGGCGGGCCAACAGCAGCTCCTCCCCCCCTTGCAGGGCCGAGAGGATCTTAGCAGCCAGCTCGGCGGTGTTACCGTGGTTGTTGCAGCAGTGATGGGTGAGATCTCGCAGTAAGGGGTGTTGCTCATTCAGGCTATAGAGGCTAGAGCAAAGGGTGTCTGTGGAGGAGGGAGAGGGCCTCTCTCCCCCCTCTCCTCCTCCTGCCCCCTCACAGCACGGCCCCCGCAGACCCAGGTGCTGACACACCTGACTTTGAAGAATGTCCCTCAGGTAAGGAGGCACCTCTGGATACAGAGAAGAGGGAGAAAAGAGACAGTATACTGAATGACCCTGCTAATGTCTGACCATGCCTGATGAGGTCAGGTCACGTAGTCAGGAAAAACTATGATCTCTACTGATGAGAGCAATGTATTGTTATGGAAATATAGCAGATTCATTATTTAATGAAACTAACTTATCAGGCTAAATCTGGAAAGGGTGAAGGTTATTCAAGTTGATCTTAGATCTGTGCCTTTGGGGCAACTTTTCAGCCATATACTGTAGTGTTACGGAATAAAATACGTCATACTAAATTAAAATAAATGACAATGTGAAGCAAAACAAAGCAGTCATATTTGGTGCAGTGGAGTAAGCAATCAGCCTAAAAGCATTGGCATCCCCACACACAACCGTACATATACACACACGCAGCCAACAAACTGTCTGCAGCAAAATAATCAAATTAAACTTGCAGGAGGGATATCAAATTTCACCGGAGACCAACTTTTTTTGTGAGAGGACGAAAGTAGGGCACTGGGACAATAAGAGTTACAGACAGCCTCGTCACCACACAGACAGAGGAGACAGAAAAGGGGGATAGGGGAAAGGATGTGCAGGGCCTGGAGGGTAAAAAGCAAGGTAGGAATAAATGAAGATATGAGAAAGGAGGACTATGCACTCTTCAGTGATACTCCAGTTGTAATAGGGTAGCATTGGCTCAAATTGGGAAGTTGAGAAATTTCTAAATTTGGTATCTTTAGAAGTTTTGGAGGAAGTCTGATTACGAGTGTGTGTGTGTGTGTAGGTGTACACTACCTGTGCTTTGTGTTGTGGGCTCGTTGGCAGGAATGAAGTCCTCATCATACGAGTCGTCATTAGAGTCATCTCCATCCACAGACGACCAGGCTCTCAGCTTAGCCTCCGCTATGGCAAACTGCTCCGCCACACCTGAAACACACATAGGTTAGACGTCAATATCACAAACATTCAATACACACACACACACACACACACAGGTCAGACATCGAGCCCCATCATTGAGTGCCCATGATGACGCCAGCATATGATTTTTGATTGACAGGTCTTTTCTGTGGAAGACAGAGTATATTGATAGACTGACATCACATCAAGATTCTAGACCGGAGAGGTCATAGGTCATACAAACATATAGACATGTTACCTGGATATATATATGCAAACACTGGAAATAATTCACACTTACAAAACACCAATACAGTGGCTTGCAAAAGTATTCATCCCAATGGCATTTTTCCTATTTTGTTGCCTTACAAGCTGGAA
Source organism: Oncorhynchus mykiss (assembly GCF_013265735.2). NCBI lineage: Eukaryota > Metazoa > Chordata > Actinopteri > Salmoniformes > Salmonidae > Oncorhynchus > Oncorhynchus mykiss. The sequence goes on from NC_048588.1 coordinate 26,912,337, forward strand.
TTAAAATGGATTTGTTCGGGGTTTGTATCATTTGAGTTACACAACATGCTTACCACTTTGAAGATGCATAATATTTGTTGTTTGTTTCACAATATAAAATAAGACAAAAAAACTGAAAACTTGACCATGCTTAACTATTCACCCCCCGAAAGTCAATACTTTGTAGAGACACCTTTTGCAGCAATTACAGTTGCAAGTCTCTTGAGGTATGTCTCTATAAGCTTGGCACATCTAGCCACTCTGATTTTTGCCCATTCTTCAAGGCATAACTGCTCCAGCTCCAAGTTGGATGGGTTCCCGCTGGTGTACAGCAATCTTCAAGTCATACCACAGATTCTCAATTGGATTTAGGTGTGAGCTTTTACTAGGCCATTCCAAGAAATTTAAAAGTTACCCCTTAAACACCTCGTATGTTGCTTTAGCAGTATGCTTAGGGTCATTGTCCAGCTGGAAGGTGAACTTCTGTCCCAGTCTTAAATCTCTGTAAGACAAACAGGTTTCCCTCAAGAATTTCCCTGTATTTAGCGCCATCCTTCAATTCTGACCAGTTTCCCAGTCTCTGCCGATGAAAAACATCCCCACAGCATGATGCTGCCACCTACATGCTTCACTGTGGGGATTGTGTTCTCGGGGTGATGAGAGGTGTTTGTGCCAGACATAGCGTTTTCCTTGATGGCCAAAAAGCTCAATTTTAGTCTCATCTGACCAGAGTACCTTCATGCCTGTGTTTGCTTATTTTTTTTAAGCAATGGCTTTTTTTCTGGCCACTCTTCCGTAAAGCCCAGCTCTGTGGAGTGTATGGCTTAAAGGGGTCCTATGGACAGATACTCCAATCTCCACTGTTGAGCTTTGGGGTCTCCTTCAGGGTTATCTTTGGTCTCTTTGTTGCCTCTCTGATTAATGCCCTCCTTGCCTGGTCCGTGAGTTTTGGTGGTTAGCCCTCTCTTGGCAGGTTTGTTATGGTGCCATATTTTTTTAATGTTTAATAATGGGCTCCTTGGTCTTCGTGGTGCCTCTTGCTTGGTGGTAGCCATTGCTTAGTGGTGTTGCAGACTCTGGGGCCTTTCAGAACAGCTGTATATATACTGAGATCAGGTGAAAGATCATGTGACACTTAGATTGCACACAGGTGGACTTTATTTAACTAATTATGTGACTTCTGAAGGTAATTGGTTGCACCAGATCTTATTTAGGAGCTTCATAGCAAATGGGGTGAATGTATATGTACGCACCACTTCAGGTTTTTATTTTTCACATTTTTGGAAAACAATATATTTTGTGCATTTCACTTCACCAATCTGGACTATTTTGTGTTTGTCCATTCCATAAGATCCAAATAAAAATCTATTTAAATTACAGGTTGTAATGCAAAAAACTAGGAAAAACACCAAGGGGGATGAATACTTTTTCAAGGCACTGTATGTACAGTCTGTCACACAAATATACAATCAGAAATGAGAGATCTGTCTCAGATCTGTATGTCACACAAACGGCAGGTAGCCCAGCGGGGGGTGGCAGGTTGCATAGCGTTTAGAGCCTTGGGCCAGTAACTGAATGGTCACTAGTTTGAATCCTCGCACAGACAAGGTGAGAAATCTGCTGATGTGCCCTTGAACAAGGCACTTAACCATAATAGTTGATAATGACCACTCTCCGAGGGTGTCTCAGGGAGAGTTGAGATATGCAAAAAAAAACACATTTCCAATTCACACGTGTATTAATACACACTTGTACATAAAATAGGACAAATACAAAATCAAATCAAAGTTTATTTGTCACGTGTGCCGAATACAACAGGTGTAGACCTAACAGTGAAATGCTCTAACCAATAGTGCAAAAAGGGTATTCGGTGAACAATAGGCAGGTAAAGAAATAAAACAACAGTAAAACAGATTTTAAACCGATTTTAAACTATTGAATGAAAGGGGACCCAATTCTCTTTAAAGTTAACTAAGTCATTGGCCTGCCCCTACTCACTGAAACAGGAATGGAAGAGCTGTTACCATTCAAACAAATGTTTCTGTCGAACATGTATCCCACCTTCATTACCTACTTGGGCCCTGCAACCCCCGTTGGCTTGCCGATCTTACAAAACAGAGAGCTTGCAAGCACAGCTTTTGAGGCATCAAAAGTTCACAACGCTAAGAGCCCTGACCACTCGGTTTTAACGATTTGACCAGGAGCACTCACTCCAATTAGAGGGTGCATTATCAGGTATTGGAGCATTGAGAGATGACGCACAACAATGGTTTCTACCATGAAACCATGATCCCAATAACCTCCGCAGTCTAAATAACTGGAAAGTATGTCGCCATCAAAACGACTACCGCTACAATCAACCTGTTCGCTACGTTCCTGCACCCAACCCACAAAAAGCGTCAGAACACAAGGGTAACAAAGGGTTGAAGGACGATCAAAACGTAGACCAATGTTCTCCAGTAGTTCCACTACGTGATGAACTAAAGCGAGAACAATTTGTGAAAAGGGTCAAAGATAGGTCATAAGGACTAGACGGGGAATTACCGGACACCAGGTCCGCAGGAATTAACACCCATAGCAAGGACGTTAAAGTTCAAATTTCTCCTCTTCTCATTCGAGACCCTATCCAGGACCCGCTTGATCAAGAAACAAGCCCCCGAGCTTTGTCTATAGACTCTGATACAAAGGTTGCGAAGAAAAAGGTCAAACACTTCGGTAAAGCCAAGCACACTCAAAACCTGAAAAGTCGATCTGTTTCCACCTTGAACAGAAATGGCACATTGCGTCGTTGCGAACGACCACTCCACCTTGTGGGGAATATGTCCACTAAACACGGATCGAAACGCCCATACCTGGAAACAGTCCTGGAGGACTGCTTAACTTGTCATGCGCTAATCGATTTGGGATGACAATATCACTCATCTCTCAAACATTGTTTGATGATCTCAAAAGGGCTTTGAAGCCAACTAAACGTTGTTTAAAAGTGGAACAATGCGACACTACACTTCGAGGGATCGCTCAGACTACCACGCCTCTCACATTGAGAGTCATGCTGAAACTACACTTTCAGGACGTATCGGTTCACCCTGTGTATGTTACCAGCCTCGAAACTGTACCCCTGCTACTTGGAGCAGACTTGATGGATCGGTTACTCCCATTGATGGCTTGGAAAACCAACTAGGTATGGTCACAGGCCACAGTGCCTTCTCCACTGACCATACCCACTTTCCCTAACGCTAGCTGCAATGCAGTCATTCATGAGGGGTATCTGTTGAATGCATCCCTTGGGAAAAAGACGTTTAGAAACCTATTGGTGAAGAGTCCGATCCAATGAGATATTACGATATCTTGACACATTCCATCAGCCAACCTGATACACCATTCTTTTCATGATTTCGAGCCAGCTGTCTCTGTGAATAAACCACTACAGGCTCCCTCGACACCAATTCTGACTGACCTCCAGGCATTGACCTGAAAATTACCTGACTACGTCAGACCCATTCTGAACAAGTTGTAATCTTCCAGGATACTTGGTTTCCTTCCCTTGACATGTGTTCTTGCGTAAGCATAAACGCACATGCACAACGGAACATCCAATTAGGATTTATGCTAGGATCACTTAAAGGTCCAAGCAAAATACCAGCCTTAGTAAAGTTGAACATTTACTTCTTGGCCTTTGACTCTCCAGCACTCACCAGTTTTCTTCACAGAAGTCCATAGGTCATCCCTGTAGACTGCCCAAAACTAGTGTCTTACAGCTGTAAACTTATCATATAGTTATCAACTTAGGATAGTGCCTAAGCAACACACCAAGTAGGATAACCCTAGATATGACATTAGAGACAATGCCATGATAGTCATTTTGCCAGAACATTGGACGTATATAGAATACAGTCCAATTAGATGATTTTTGTGTGAGAACTATATTTTATATATCTTCGAATGTAATTATATATATTTCATGAGTGTGTGTGCGTTGTTAACATCTGCCTAAGTTACTGCCCAGATCTTCCAGTCTGGACGACGATCAGACGACGGGTCTGGAACGGCGATCCCAAATCTGGACACCCACTGCCCATCCTTGTGGCGGCATGCCCTGCTGTCAGAGAGCCTACCAAGGTAAACCACCAGAGGGGGGGGGGACCGCAACGGCGATCACCAACCAGGACATCCCCTGCCCCTTCCTGTGGTACTTTGCAGCTTCCAGGGATCCTACCAAGGTAAACCACTAGAGGGGACCGCAACGGCGATCACCAACCGGATATCAACTGCCCATCCTTGTAGTGGACTGCTCCGCTTTCAGAGAGCCTACCAAGTTTAATCACCAGAAGGGACTGCAACGATGATCTACAAACAGGACATCACGTGGTCATTATTTTTTATGTTGATTTGTAACATGCAGGATAAACAAGATCCAAACCACCAGGGGGGGAATGTCATGACATTGCCCTCTTTGGGGATAGTGAGTACCATCCCCCTCTCTCTATCACCCCCTACCAACAGGCTCTGTTAGGCAGGTCATAAATTCCTTGAGGAGTTCTCTCCTCATGGCCAGAGTATAAGAGAGTGAGTTTTCACAGAAGAACAAAGGAACCTCTTCTCCAGCATAGAACCTGAGAATTGAACAATGTACATGTTTTGGAGAAGGTGTACATGGTCGGGGAAGAATCCAGCTACGACCGGTCTATTTTGTCTAATGTTTGTGACACTCATGAGAGACAATACCATCACATTATCATAAGACTGTTTATACAAGAGTCTCAGTTATGAGGCTTGCATCTAATTGTTGTATAAAATGAATAAGTTAAAGATTAAACTATTTGTGAATTTATGTAATGTGATGTTAAACTGTTTAATGAAAGGGAACCCAATTCCCTTTAAAGTTAACTAACTCATTGGCCCGCCCCATGAGCACAGACTGGCGCCATGAGAAAGTATTTTTCTGCTCTTCCCGAATACAGCACCCACCTTGGGAATTTATCTTCAGACCAGCTTACCTCGATAACTGAGAGGGATAAGGTTTGAGTAGATTGCAGAATTCTTAACCATACCACGTGGTTAAACTCTGAGACTATCGATACCGACAGAATAAGAGCTACTCTTCGATGTTAATTACTAGTCTGCAGCTAGAATTTATGTACCCGTGAATGCGAGGACCTACAACCGTTAAAACATCTATTCTATAACAACATTGCTGAATGTTACTCTGAACTATCTATTCTAACCACGGGAGAGAGAGAGGGCAGACAAACTCTCCAACAGAAACAAACTTTCCAACAGAGATCACAATGACACACTGAGAGTAAATATATACAGTGCCTTGCGAAAGTATTCGGCCCCCTTGAACTTTGCGACCTTTTGCCACATTTCAGGCTTCAAACATAAAGATATAAAACTGTATTTTTTTTGTGAAGAATCAACAACAAGTGGGACACAATCATGAAGTGGAACGACATTTATTGGATATTTAAAACTTTTTTAACAAAACAAAAACTGAAAAATTGGGCGTGCAAAATTATTCAGCCCCTTTACTTTCAGTGCAGCAAACTCTCTCCAGAAGTTCAGTGAGGATCTCTGAATGATCCAATGTTGACCTAAATGACTAATGATGATAAATACAATCCACCTGTGTGTAATCAAGTCTCCGTATAAATGCACCTGCACTGTGATAGTCTCAGAGGTCCGTCAAAAGCGCAGAGAGCATCATGAAGAACAAGGAACACACCAGGCAGGTGTGAGATACTGTTGTGAAGAAGTTTAAAGCCGGATTTGGATACAAAAAGATTTCCCAAGCTTTAAACATCCCAAGGAGCACTGTGCAAGCGATAATATTGAAATGGAAGGAGTATCAGACCACTGCAAATCTACCAAGACCTGGCCGTCCCGCTAAACTTTCAGCTCATACAAGGAGAAGACTGATCAGAGATGCAGCCAAGAGGCCCATGATCACTCTGGATGAACTGCAGAGATCTACAGCTGAGGTGGGAGACTCTGTCCATAGGACAACAATCAGTCACATATTGCACAAATCTGGCCTTTATGGAAGAGTGGCAAGAAGAAAGACATTTCTTAAAGATATCCATAAAAAGTGTCGTTTAAAGTTTGCCACAAGCCACCTGGGAGACACACCAAACATGTGGAAGAAGGTGCTCTGGTCAGATGAAACCAAAATTGAACTTTTTGGCAACAATGCAAAACGTTATGTTTGGCGTAAAAGCAACACAGCTCATCACCCTGAACACACCATCCCCACTGTCAAACATGGCAGCATCATGGTTTGGGCCTGCTTTTCTTCAGCGGGGACAGGGAAGATGGTTAAAATTGATGGGAAGATGGATGGAGCCAAATACAGGACCATTCTGGAAGAAAACCTGATGGAGTCTGCAAAAGACCTGAGACTGGGACGGAGATTTATCTTCCAACAAGACAATGATCCAAAACATAAAGCAAAATCTACAATGGAATGGTTCAAAAATAAACATATCCAGGTGTTAGAATGGCCAAGTCAAAGTCCAGACCTGAATCCAATCGAGAATCTGTGGAAAGAACTGAAAACTGCTGTTCACAAATGCTCTCCATCCAACCTCACTGAGCTCGAGCTGTTTTGCAAGGAGGAATGGGAAAAAATGTCAGTCTCTCGATGTGCAAAACTGACAGAGACATAGCCCAAGCGACTTACAGCTGTAATCGCAGCAAAAGGTGGCGCTACAAAGTATTAACTTAAGGGGGCTGAATAATTTTGCACGCCCAATTTTTCAGTTTTTGATTTGTTAAAAAAGTTTCAAATATCCAATAAATGTCGTTCCACTTCATGATTGTGTCCCACTTGTTGTTGATTCTTCACAAAAAAATACAGTTTTATATCTTTATGTTTGAAGCCTGAAATGTGGCAAAAGGTCGCAAAGTTCAAGGGGGCCGAATACTTTCGCAAGGCACTGTATATTGATTGCAATTATTCCCGAATGAGTGAGTGTTCATGTGCAAAGGATTAGCATTTCAATTGTCGTAATTATCAACTTTGTTGTGTGTTTTATCTTTCGCGCCCTTCTCAGTCCCTTTGTCTCCCAAGCCGGTTTAGCCCACATTCCCCTATCATTTCCTTGTGACCATATCTACTTGTTTGTTAGTGTGTGCATTTCTGTGATTATTTAGTTAGTTAATAAATAAATTATTGAGACAATTGATGTATGGATGACTCATAGTGAAGATTGGGTTTGTGCAGATAACCAACAATTTACAACGTTTGGAATGAGACTAACGTGAGGTAAATAATAATTAATTAATTAGAAGACTAATTGATCAGATATTAAAATATCTGTAAGTTATATTAGGAAAATTATAACTTTGTAATCTGAATATCTTTCTTGATGCCCCAACTTCCTAGTTAATTACATTCACATGATTAAGTTAGTTTAATCACGTAATAATAATTACAGAGAATTTATTTGATAAAAATAAGTCTTCAGTTTAATGACGCCAAAGACACAACAAACCTTTATTTAACTAGGCAAGTCAATTAAGATCAATTTCTTATTTACAATGATGGCCAAACCCAGACGACGTTGGGCCAATTGTGCACCACCCTATGGCACTCCCAACCACCCTATGGCAGTGCCAGATGTGATGCAGCCTGGATTTGAACCAAGTACTGCAGTGAGCCCATTTCACTGTGGCTCAGTCCTAAACTCAGCCTTCACACACAGGAAGTCCTATGACCCATACTGCTAGGGTCTTTCTTTTTCTTTAAGTCTAAGTCATAATGGCGCCGGAGGGGATGACTACCGTTTTACGGGCTCCTAACCAACTGTGCTATTTTGTTTCGTTTTTTTGCATTGTTTGTAACTTATTTTGTACATAAAGTTGCTGCTACTATCTCTTATGACCGAGAAGAGCTTATGGATATCAGAACAGCGATTACTTACCTCGAACTGGACAAATGTTTTAATGAGTCCAACGTGAAGGAAATAGAGCTTCCCGGAGACAAGGCTCAAATCCCTGTCGTTCGCGTGAAGAAAATACGGAGATACAGGGGCCAAGGTCAGGGTGCCTTATGAGTATTCGTAGGCGAGTGAGTAAAATCACCACTACCATCGGTTCTCTTGGCCAACGTGTAATCACTGGAAAACAAACGGGATGACCTACAGTCGAGACTATCCTACCAACGAGACATGAAAAACTGTAATATCTTGTGTTTCACCGGCTGAACGACGACACGGATAATATAGAGCTGGCTGGCTTTTCTGTGCATAGGCAGGGCAGAGCAGCTACGTCTGGTAAGACGAGGGGCGGGGGTGTGTCTATTTGTCAATAACAGCTGGGGTGCGATGTCTAACATAAAATTATTCTCGAGGTATTGCTAGCCTGAGGTAGAGTGCCTCATGATAAGCTGTAGACCACACTATCTACCAAGAGAGTTCTCATCTATATTATTCGTAGTCATCTATTTACCACCACAAACCGATGCTGGCACTAAGACCGCACTCAACGAGCTGTATAAGGCCATAAGCAAACAAGAAAATGCTCATTCAGAAGCGGCGCTCCTAGTGGATGGGGATTTTAATGCAGGCAAACTTACATCCGTTTTACCTCATTTCTACCAGCATGTCACATGTGAAACCAGAGAAAAAAACTCTAGACCACCTTTACTTCACACAAAGAGATGCATACAAAGCTCTCCCTCACCATCCATTTGGCAAATCTGACCATAATTATATCCTCCTGATTCCTGTTTACAAGCAAAAACTAAAGCAGGAGGTACCAGTGACTCGCTCAATATAGAAATGGTCAGATGAAGCGGATGCTACGCTACAGGACTGTTTTGATAGCACAGCCTGGAATATGTTCCGTGACTCATCCAATGGCATTGAGGAGGTTACCACCCCAGTCCCCAGCTTCATCAATCAGTGCATCAACAATATCGCCCCCACAGTGACCATACGCACATATCAAAACCAGAAGCTGTGGATTACAGGGAACATCCGCACCGAGTTAGAGGCTGGAGCTGCCGCTTTCAAGGAGCAGGACACTAATCCGGACACTTATAAGAAATCCCGTTATGACCTCAGATGAACCGTCAAACAGGCAAAGCAGCAATACAGGACTAAGATTGAATCCTACAACACCGGCTACGACGCTCGTCGGATGTGGCAGGGCTTGCAAACTATTATGTACTACAAAGAGAAATCCAGCCGCGAGCCTACCAGACGAACTAAATGCCTTTTATGCTCTCTTCAAGGCAAGCAACACTGAAGCATCCATGAGAGCACCAGCTGTTCCTGGACGACTGTGTGATCACGCTTTCCGTACCCGATGTGAGTAAGACCTTTAAACAGGTCACATTCACAAGGCTGCAGGGCCAGACAGATTACCAGGACAGGTACTCAGAGCATGCGAGGACCACCTGGCAAGTGTCTTCAATGGCATTTTCAACCTCTCCCGAGTCTGTAATACCTACATGTTTCAAGCAGACCACCATAGTTCCTTTGCTCAAGATTGCGAAGGTAACCTGCCTAAATGACTACCGTCCTGTAGCACTCACATCGGTAGCCATGAAGTGCTTTGAAAGGATGGTCATTACTCACATCACCACCATCATCCCGGATACCCTAGACCCACTCCAATTCGCATACCGCCCCAACAGATTTATAAATGATGCAATCTCAAACGCACTCCACACTACCTTTTCCCACCTGGACAAAAGGAACACCTATGTGAGGATTCTGTTCATTGACTACAGCTCAGCATTCAACACCATAGTGCCCACAAACCTCATCACGAAGCTCACGACTCCAACACCATCATTAAGTTTGCTGACAACACAACAGTGGTAGGCCTGATCACCAACAATGACTAGACAGCCTATAGGGAGGAGGTCAGAGACCTGGCAGTGTGGTGCCAGGACAACAACCTCTCCCTCGACGTGAGCAAGACAATGTAGATGATCGTGGACTACAGGAAAAGGAGGGCCAAACAGGTCCCAATTAACATTGACAAGGCTGAAGTGGAGCGGTTGAGAGTTTCAAGTTCCTTGGTGTCCACATTACCAACAAACTATAAATGGTTCAAACACACCAAGACAGTCATGAAGAGGGCAAGACAACACCAAATCCTCAAAAAGCTCTACAGCTGCATCATCGAGAGCATCCTTACCGGTTGATTCACCGCCTGGTATGGCACCTGCTTGGCATCTGACCGTAAGGCGCTACAGAGGGTAGTGCGTACGCCCCAGTATATCACTGGGGCCAAGCTTCCTGACATCCAGGACCTATACACTAGACGGTGTCAGAAGAAGGCCCAAAAAATTGTCAAAGACTCCAGTCACCCAAGTCATAGACTGTTTTCTCTGCTACTGCACGGCAAGCAGTACCGGAGAGCCAAGTCTAGGTCCAAAAGGCTCCTTAACAGCTTCTACCACCAAGCCATAAGACTGCTGAACAATTAATCAAATGGCCACCAGAACGATTTACACTGACACCCCCCCCCCCATGTTTTCACACTGCTGCTACTTGCTGTGGTTTATCTACGCATAGTCACCCCTTCCGACATGTACAAATGACCTCCACTAACCTGATCCCCCCCCTGTTTTTACACTGCTGCTACTCGCTGTTTTTATATATACGCATAGTCATTTTACCCCTACCTACATGTACAAATGACCTCGACTAACCTGTGCCCCGCACATTGGTCTCGGTACCGGTACCCACTGTATATAGATTTGTTATTGTTATGTAATCTTATTGTGTTACTTTTATTGCATTTTTTACTTTAGTTTATTTAGTAAATATTTTTCTTAACTCAATTTCTTGAACTGCATTGTTGGTTAAGGGCTTATGAGTAAGCATTTCTCAGTCAGCACGTGACAAATAACATTTGATTTGATTTGTTTCTCTTTCGCCATCTTATGCACAACAAGGTTTACATCCATTATGTGTGTGTGTGCGCACGCGCAAGCATGTGTATGCTATGGTCCTGCAGAGATTGGCTCCTCTCCCAGACCTGTTTAGACCAGCACACTCCCAGAACACTTTGACTGCCTCTACCCCATGGAACTGTAGCCCTGCACACACACAGTACACCATTCTATACACACTGAAATAAGCTCCTCTTAGTTTCGGTCAGGGCTGAGAGCCAAACTCCTGCAGGGGATAACCACTATCCAGGATTGTGTGTGTGCGTGCATGTAGATGGAGATGTGTGTGTGTACGCACGAGCTGGTCCATCAATAGCACAACCCCACCTGGACACAACCCCCTTAGTCTATCCTGAAACACACACACACAATATACAGTGCAGACATAGTCAAAAACATTCCAACACATTTACCATTGTACCCTCTCCCATAATTTAAACTGAATCACTTCGACCAAACAGTCACAATTACACTCTCCCATATACATACACAGCTACATTACATTCACTGTTTTTCACACAACCTGCAAAGTCACCCATGCCCAGCTGATATACAAAGAGAGATAGTGACGTAGATGAAGAAGCATGTCAGCACTTTGACCAGAGTCCTGATAAAGTGGACAGGGGTAGAGTGAAGATGTAAGAGGAAGTGAAGGACAAGTGAAATAACCCTGGGGTCAGCTGGATGTGATGGTGGGATCAGAAGGGGGTAGAAGTGTTTGCATGCCTGTACAGTATGTGTGTAAAGGGGGCATATTGGGTGATGGTCAGAGGAGAGGGGGAAAAAAAGAGAGTAAAGTTTTAAAAAATGAAAGGAGATGAGAGGCACAGAGAAAAGTGCTCAGTCACACCGTCACTAGCCAGGAGCAGAACCTTACTGTGCAAATTAACCTTGAGAGGTTGCACTGCAGGGGGAGGGGGGAAAAAGAGGGAGAGAGAGAGCGAGAGAACGAGGGATCTAGAGAATGGATAGAGAGACAGATGGAGACAATGCAAAAGAGAGAGGAAGAGAGTGAAAGAGAGTAAAAGAGACGAAGAGGGAGGCAGACAGGGACAGAGGACAAAAGAGTGGCATAGAAAGAAGGTGACAAAAAAGGAGGGAAAGAGAAATATTCTCAGTCAACTTACCTGTTAAAGTAAAACTAATTGATTGTAATGATAAACTGAGTAGGCCTACTGACCTGCAGCGAAGCGGGCCTCCTGTTCTCCCTCAGTGAGGTCAGAGTAGTTGTTGAAGTCAGACTCCAGAGCTGCGGGGGTGTCAGTGGGCTTACACCAGCCCTTCCACTCTATCAGGTGGGCCACCCTGCCCTGGGCCATGCCTGTGGGCCGTGTCACATGGTCCTTCATCGCCTGGGAGATGCCTAGATTTCAAAGATTAGAGGGCAAAGGTCACATACATGTAAAGAGTATAGCATGCAGGATTTGCACGCGCACACACACACAATCTCGTATTTACCATGTAATGAAGATCTGGCTAACGCCGCAATCTCTTGAATGGTAAGTGCTCTTCTCGATTTTGGTAACATTTCAACGGTGTCTTCAACATTTACCTGTGAAGGAAAAAACAACCATCAGTAAAGGATGACTCATACACTACATTAATGATGACAAGCAGTGGAGGCTATTATACAGATGTACTGTACATGCTATGACTACCAAGAAATCCATTCAAACTGATCTAAAAGAGCACTCATGTTTTCAAGGCAGAGAAAATACCTCTGTTTGCATTGCTTTTACACTCACATGCACACTGCATGAAAGATATGAAGGGCCATTGCAAGATTATTATGACAACAATATAGAACAACCCCCCTACGCTCTACTCTACCCCCTTGGTCTGGTCTGTCCATCCTCTCTACTCTACCCCCTTGGTCTGGTCTGTCCATCCGCTCTACTCTACCCCCTTGGTCTGGTCTGTCCATCCTCTCTACTCTACCCGCTTGGTCTGGTCTGGTCTGTCTATCCTCTCTACTCTACCCCCTTGGTCTGGTTTGTCCATCCACTCTACCCCCTTGGTCTGGTCTGGTCTGGTCTGTCCATCCTCTCTACTCTACCCCTTGGTCTGGTCTGTCCTTCCACTCTACTCTACCCCCTTGGTCTGGTCTGGTCTGTCCATCCTCTCTACTCTACCCCCTTGAACTGGTCTGTCCATCCACTCTACCCCCTTGGTTTGGTCTGGTCTGGTCTGTCCATCCTCTCTACTCTACCCCCTTGAACTGGTCTGTCCATCCAATCTACTCTACCCCCTTGGTCTGGTCTGGTCTGGTCTGTCCATCCTCTCTACTCTACCCCCTTGAACTGGTCTGTCCATCCACTCTACCCCCTTGGTCTGGTCTGGTCTGGTCTGTCCATCCTCTCTACTCTACCCCTTGGTCTGGTCTGTCCTTCCACTCTACTCTACCCCCTTGGTCTGGTCTGGTCTGTCCATCCTCTCTACTCTACCCCCTTGAACTGGTCTGTCCATCCAATCTACCCCCTTGGTTTGGTCTGGTCTGGTCTGTCCATCCTCTCTACTCTACCCCCTTGAACTGGTCTGTCCATCCAATCTACTCTACCCCCTTGGTCTGGTCTGGTCTGGTCTGTCCACCCTCTCTACTCTACCCCCTTGAACTGGTCTGTCCATCCACTCTACCCCCTTGGTCTGGTCTGGTCTGTCCATCCTCTCTACTCTACCCCCTTGAACTGGTCTGTCCATCCACTCTACTCTACCCCCTTGGTCTGGTCTGGTCTGTCCATCCTCTCTACTCTACCCCCTTGAACTGGTCTGTCCATCCCCTCTACTCTCTTGGTCTGGACTGTCCATCCTCTGGTCTTACTGGGTGGATAGGAACATTAGCCTGCTAGCCTTACTGGGTGGATAGGAACATTAGCCTGCTGGCCTTACTGGGTGGATAGGAACATTAGCCTGCTGGCCTTACTGGGTGGATAGGAACATTAGCCTGCTGGCCTTACTGGGTGGATAGAAACATTAGCCTGCTGGCCTTACTGGGTGGATAGAAACATTAGCCTGCTGATCTTACTGGGTGGATAGGAACATTAGCCTGCTGGCCTTACTGGGTGGATAGGAACATTAGCCTGCTGGCCTTACTGGGTGGATAGGAACATTAGCCTGCTGGCCTTACTGGGTGGATAGAAACATTAGCCTGCTGGCCTTACTGGGTGGATAGAAACATTAGCCTGCTGATCTTACTGGGTGGATAGGAACATTAGCCTGCTGGCCTTACTGGGTGGATAGGAACATTAGCCTGCTGGCCTTACTGGGTGGATAGGAACCTTAGCCTGATGGCCTTACTGGGTGGATAGGAACATTAGCCTGCTGGCCTTACTGGGTGGATAGAAACATTAGCCTGCTGGCCTTACTGGGTGGATAGGAACATTAGCCTGCTGGCCTTACTGGGTGGATAGGAACATTAGCCTGCTGGCCTTACTGGGTGGATAGAAACATTAGCCTGCTGGCCTTACTGGGTGGATAGAAACATTAGCCTGCTGGCCTTACTGGGTGGATAGAAACATTAGCCTGCTGGCCTTACTGGGTGGATAGGAACATTAGCCTGCTGGCCTTACTGGGTGGATAGGAACCTTAGCCTGATGGCCTTACTGGGTGGATAGCAACATTAGCCTGCTGGCCTTACTGGGTGGATAGGAACATTAGCCTGATGGCCTTACTGGGTGGATAGGAACATTAGCCTGCTGGCCTTACTGGGTGGATAGGAACATTAGCCTGCTGGCCTTACTGGGTGGATAGGAACATTAGCCTGCTGGCCTTACTGGGTGGATAGGAACCTTAGCCTGCTGGCCTTACTGGGTGGATAGAAACATTAGCCTGCTGGCCTTACTGGGTGGATAGGAACATTAGCCTGCTGGCCTTACTGGGTGGATAGGAACATTAGCCTGCTGGCCTTACTGGGTGGATAGGAACATTAGCCTGCTGGCCTTACTGGGTGGATAGAAACATTAGCCTGCTGGCCTTACTGGGTGGATAGGAACATTAGCCTGCTGATCTTACTGGGTGGATAGGAACATTAGCCTGCTGGCCTTACTGGGTGGATAGGAACATTAGCCTGCTGGCCTTACTGGGTGGATAGGAACATTAGCCTGCTGGCCTTACTGGGTGGATAGGAACATTAGCCTGCTGGCCTTACTGGGTGGATAGGAACATTAGCCTGCTGGCCTTACTGGGTGGATAGGAACATTAGCCTGCTGATCTTACTGGGTGGATAGGAACATTAGCCTGCTGGCCTTACTGGGTGGATAGGAACATTAGCCTGCTGATCTTACTGGGCGGATAGAAACATTAGCCCAAGCTATTTAAGAGGGATATCACACCTGGCACAAATGATTGTCTAATTCTGTTTTTCCTTTTTGCCCTATACCTGCGCCCAGAGGGGAGTAGTTCAAAGTCTGGGTACAGGGGGTGGCTTGGGTCTAAAATGATTTTGTGAGCCTTGTGGAGGGCCCTGACCTTAAAGATCTCATCCAGGCCTGTCTGTTTGACTCCCAGTACCTTGCTTGCTGTGGTGATAATTCTTCTCAGCATATTTCTCTGGCTGACAGTGGCATTGCCAAACCAACAAATAATACAAAAAGTTAAAATACTCTCAAGGAAAGATTTGTAAAACAGAGTCCGTATAGTACAATTAAACATGAAAAGATCCCATCTTTTTGAGAAAGTACAGTCTCTGTTGACTCTTTTTGTAGATCAGGTCTGTACATTTACTCCACTGAAACTTATTGTCCAAGAGGACACCAAGATATTTGTATTCCTCTACAATCTCTATGTTCTGACCTCTGATAGATGTTGCAGAGGTAGGTGTTGTACACTTCCTGAAGTCTCGGCACATCTCTTTGGTCTTATTGGCATTGAGGACCAAGTGTGATTTGTCACACCACTCTACAGTCATTTAGGACCGGGCCATGGTGTTCCTCTTCATCATGCAACAGGCTGATCAAGGCAGTGTCAGCAGAGAACTTAACGAGGTGTATGTCAGGATGGGAACTAGTACAACTATTAGTGTACAAGATGTACAGGAGTGGGGAAAAAACACATCCCTGAGGAGAGCCTGTGTTGGTGTTGCGTATGTCCGATACATGGGGACCTATTTTGGCACGCTGTGACCATTGGCTCAGGAAGTCCAGCAGCCACAAAACCCTGACATGGGATTTGGCACCCTCTAGATGTCTGTAGACCATGTTGAGGAGAGTAAGAATGGCATCATCAACTCCTCTGCTGGGCTGATAGGCAAATTGAAATGGTGACGCTGAGAATATGACTTTTCATAATTGTCTCACTGCATTTCATTACTAAGGATGTCAAGACGACAGGGCAGTAGTCATTCAGCACAGAGGGATTAATTGCTTTAGGAATGTGTATAATAACTATGAAATATAGATATTATGCTACTCCCGTGGTATGGTCTGCAGTGGAATATTTTCAGGGATGCCAAGGTAAGCCAGGCTAATGCGTCATGAGTCTTGTCCTGTAGGCTAACTTTGTTTTCCCCTTAGATAGGCCAGCTGCAGTCAAAATTTGCTATATTGTCATAATTTAATTTAATTTTGACAATATAGCCAATATAGCCAATTTTGACTTTAAGTTTATATGCCTTGAGACCGTGATATATAGGCCTAAAGCTGAGACAAGATGACAGGAATAGGTTGCAAAACACCAGGTGCCAGAGTGACGTGAATATAGCGAAAGGGAGACACAGCAATGCCCTATCACAGGCTTTCCAGCACTGGGCAGCTCTGCTCCAGTTCCTTGAATTGAATACGCTGAAAATGAGGCATTTCCGCAAGTAGGCTATGCTGTAACATGATATAACAAAAACAAACGCACGCGCGCACACTGGCTGCACGCACAAATACACCCACATACAACACGCAAATATTGCATGCAAGAAAGCATCCTTAGCTACAAAATCATTGACATCAGTGAAATGTCATACCAGTGTTCCTTCATCCGTGACAACGCCCCTTATTTTATCGCAGAAGAGCAGCTTTTCCATGGAACATAGGATGAACATCGATTCCTTCTTATCTAACATGCCACACCAATGCTTATGTGGTGTCCTCGCCTCCTCGTGACCCCATGCATGTGCTTCGAAAACGGTTTTCCGTTAATCAACTTTCTACCAAAGGAGAATTGCTATAGATTACGTGACATGCACCACGGATAGCCACAATATCGTTTCATTTCTGCTGCAACCCTTTGTATTTTACTCATTGTCTCAATCTAGCTATACGTTCATATGTTCCTCTGGAAGCCCAAAGCCTCAAATGCTTTCTATAGGTTTCAGAGGCGACACTGTCTGGTCTACGAACAGATGCGTCGTCTATATAGCTTGTTGAACGTGGAGAGAGGACGAGCCGACACACGTGCACTCGCGGAGCATCCGTCTGGCAACCGGCATGCATGCACCGATCTGCGACAGTGCCTGAAGGGTCACCAAGCGGAAAACACGCATAATAGCCCTTGCCGTTCTATTCCAGCTCCGAGATATTCAATAGAGCCATGAAAATAGGAGAGACGAGAGGGGAATGTTTTGGCGGTGCTAATCATCTCCTCGTTCCTGCAGCCACGCGCTGGCTCATTGCGATGTCTAGATGGTGCGCACTGATCGATGAGATTAGACGGATTCATTATTAGCTTTGAGTGAATTATTCCAGCAACCTTCTAACTTCTATTTACTTCTCCATAGCCTGCAGAAGACTGTCAATAGCGAGAGATAATATGGACACAATTAAATAGGCATATACAATCTGTGAGCCGGTTCATTGCAGAATTGTTTCCACCTCTGGATAGGCCTATACCTGAAATTGTTTAGATATAGCCTAATCATTATAAAATTGTGCCATTCAGTAAATAATATTTCTAATTCGTGACAGAGAGCTACTCCGAAAGGAACAATCAAGTCAACCCAATGTCAACGTGGCACTGCGACCAACCTCCGGGTACAAAGCCAGGCAGTCAGTCAGAAGTGCTGAGCCTACAGACACAGTAAATGAGACTGCAGCGTTGGCCGCGGAGCCGCTGCCGACCCAACCGTCCAAATCTCCTTAGTAGAGCTGTTTAATTGCATTTAGGCCAAGGCAAAAAGGCATTACTTTCAGTGCCACTGAGATTCCCATTTGAAAGCTGAATTAAAAATTAATTGCTAATTACTTTGAATGACTTCATATAATAATTAGAAAACTAACTGGTGAACATTTAATGAAAACCAAAATGAAGAAACCCAAAGCGGAATCACTCGTTAACGACTTGGACGGCTTAGTTAATTAGGTAATTATTAAACCAGAAAAGGTTGAGAAAATAATTTTCTGCTTCACATCGCGAATTACTACTGACTTCGAAGATAACTCAATTCAGAGCTAGGCTACCATCAGCTGTGATTATTTGGGTGCCCTTTCGGTCTATTATCGGCGATCCCATTGCATTAGACAAAATATACACATAAACGAGCAACACTAGGGTTTATCTAATTGTAGTTATATTCCGAATAGGCTACTGTAGTTAAAACATATAAGCATATTGGTGATACAAGTGTTCCGTTCAGAACTGCTGCTTTAGGCTGATGGAATATGATGTAAACGCACCCATTATAACAGAGATGAAAAAGGATGTTCCACCTCATGCAGCGCATTATCGAGTACAGTATACGCCTAATCAATAAGCATTCCTCCAGTGAAAACATCTCCTGCGATAGAGGGTCGCGCATGAATACACAGTGTATGATAGCTGTAGCTGGGCGGCAGGGCCAGGGGACGCTGAAGTGTCAAGTAAACTGCGAACGGAGACAAAAAAAAAAGGGTCAAACTGAGAATCAGCACCTCGTAGTGGTCCAGTGTGTCTAGGGGCGCGTGGCGAATGTGTCTGCGAGCCAAGCAGGTCCGCGTGTTCCCCAAGAGCGCCAGGTCAGACACAGAGTTTGCTTCGCTCCAGTCCACGCGCAACATAGGACTGTCGACCGCCACTGTCGAAAGGAGAGAACGTAGGTAAACGGCAAATCACCATGCCAACCCTGCCTAGAGAGGGACTAAGCATCCACTGCGGGGGCTAACCCAGCGGTAGCGTTTAGAATGCTCTGCGGGCCCTATGTGGTATCTCAATGCAGTGTCCCTTAGAATAGGCCAACTATTAACCCCAGTTAAAACCGATTTAAAATAGTAATGAAAACGACAGGGTCCACTTGAAGTGAGATACCACGGGAGGCTATGGGAGGGGACTGTCCTCGTGCACATCCACTTTGCAGTCATGCCACATCATGCCACATCATGCAGGCAACACAGACTAAGCTACAAGGAGGTCAGTGTAGGTTAGAGGGGGCCAGTGCCCATCCCTGCTAAGCAAATAAAGCAGATATAATTGCTATCTCTTTATGACAAAATACACATTTTATGTTCTACCCAAACACCCCTCTACCTGGCTGCATGCATTTCAACCGCCCTCCACTATGAATGAGTGCCAAGGCACTAACCAATAGGCCCAAATGGAAGAGAGAAAAAAGACTATGGGCACGTTGTGCTCGAGCGAGCTCAAATGCCACCATCCCTTCAACCAGCTCCCTCGAGATGGAATTGGCACCGCGAAAAACTTAATTGAATAACAATTCAGAGAAATAGACCTAATATATTTATTTAAAAATAATAATTTCGAAAAATAGTATTTACTTCAATTATCCTTAGAAATATACAGTGCGCGTGCTTTTGTTTTTTTTGCACGTGGGAAAACTTTCAAAAACTAAATAGATCGAATTGGCCTTGTTGTTTCTTAGACGCTTACGTCATCACTTGGCGCAATGGCGGTACTCCTTAGGTAATCGTTTCCACCAGTCGTTCAATACAAACATGATAAATATTGTATTTAATTCTATTTGTTAAACTTATCTCTGAAGGATGGACCAAGATTGCAAAACTTAAGCATGGAAATGCCCTATAGGTGTTTCAGCACTTGGACAGCTTCTAGTCTCCAGTGCACTGTGTGATCGCTGTTTTCAATGGATAGGCTTGTGGGGCTGAGTGCAACATGACTAGATAATCAACCATGCAAGTGCCAATAATGAATGACAAGTGCCATTTAGTATCAGTTGATTACAAAAACCTCAGTCTCTACTGGATATTTCCTTTCAGTAATCAGAGTGGGTCTATAATGTCAAAGGATAACTTCTCCTTTGCTCTCCTCTCAAGAGAACAGTTTCTAGTTACAGCATGTGAAAAGAACTCTTCTTCGCTCGATTAGTCGCCGCACCCATCTCTGATATTAAGCCCAACATATCTGGCCTCATCACTTACGAGCTCAAGTTGCTCGCGCCAGGAGGATTCAATATCTGCCATTTAATTGGATGTGTTGGGATCAAATGCCTCGGGGTGTTTTGTATCTTGGAATCCATGGCTCGCTCGCTAATTAAAGTATTGTTCAGAGAGGTGATGGATCCACGCGCTGTTTGGTAAATTAGATTCATGGAAGGGGCTTGGAAGGTGTTGGTTTGTCATTTGACCCGTTGGCTCCCTTTTGATGTGTGTTGATTTTCAACCCTCACACATACAGATTGCTTTGGGGTAGACGAGACATGTAATGCCCACTCTGTTACCCCCCTGGATCACACACAGAGAGACACACACCTCATTAACCGTTTCTATGACGACGGAATCGACTTGATGCTGAGATCGTGTTGGTGAGAATTAGCAAACCAATAAACACAAAAAGCCTACCAACCCGCACTACTGCCGAGCTAAATGGCAATATTTAGATGTCTAATATCTGCCATGTAAACAATGATTTTCACTTGCCTCTGGAATGACAAATGGATTAGGTTATAACCTTTTTTAAATCACAGTAGTAGCCCCACAACACAAACAACATGTAGGCCTAATGTAGCCTAATTATATAAGACCTTAAATAAACAAATGAATCAAAGGCAATACCGCATCCCATATGTGATCGTGTCTCATGGCAACCTCGATGATTCCATAAAGTCCCTGGTCCACAGAGAAATGCAATGAGGACCAATCTGTAAAAAAATAGGACGAAATAAAATAAAAACAGATTCAAAAGCCTATGTAGCCTAGAGAAAACTACGAGGGGGGGGGGGGGGGGGGGGGGGGGGGGTTAGAGCGTTGTAATCCTATAGGCATAGCCTAGGATTTTTGTCGATTGTCTTCTTACAATCGGAAAATTGAAGGGCTAACGACGTCAGGTTGTGCAACAGTGTCTATGCGGCCGCGTGTATCAAAAGAGAGCGGATCACCAGGAAATGAAAGGCTCGCGGACATCCGTCATATGTGCATAATTTTTTTATTTGCTCTATGCTATATCTTTTATAGTTCATGTATGCTTTTTTATCCATCTAGCCTTAGATATCAGTGTATTTTAAATCTAAATGTATCTGCTTGAAGAGCAAGTGTCCATTATGCTTTTAGGTGTCTTGCTTTCTGTCGTTGTCGTGGAAACAATACATAGACCATGGCCGTGCGCGTCCTGTCTTCCGGGCTCACTGAAAGACTTAAGAGGAAATCAACATAATTATGTCAAGGCCAGCTGCGTGGTGATGTCATCTACATAGAGTTATAATGGGCAAACAACTGGGTCTTGTCTTGTAGCCTACAACAACGACAGGACTCTGTAGGCTATTACTGGGGTGACACTGACAGCCATGCACGACACAGAACGCTACAAAGACAGAACGCTTGAAGCAGCCCATCTAAGTCAGTAGTATGGACAGCAATATGATTACATTGACATGTCACAGTCCTGACAAGTGCTGATAGGCGCTCTAGCGATGGTAGCACATTAGCCTACAAGTCATTATCAAGGGTCAGAAGGAGCAAATAATTGATAAGCAATTAGGGGGCCTGGCTTCCAGATTTATATGCATATCAAATAGATCATCACTGGTTTGTTTATATTGCTAAAAATATTGTATTTCGCTTGCTGTGTGTGTGTGCGATTACATGGTTGTTTGCACTGATGGATGGATGTGGGGAGAGCGTGTGATTTATCGCTTCTGCAAGGCCCCATCAAATTAATTCCCAGGACGGAGCGAGGGATCGTTCGGTGGGAAACACCATTGAAGAGGAGACGGGAAGGCACGTAGAGCTTCATCGACTGGGTGGACTGAGACCGACAGACTGGCAGAATATTGTAAACAACCAGCGGGAGAACATGACAACTGCGGTGTCAACCGAGGAAGCTCGTCAATCGGAAATAGCAAATCAGTCTGTGGGCTATATAGCCTATGTCCCAACACAGTGATATATTTTATTCAAATGATGCGTTTCCGAACGAGGGTAGCCCCCTATTTCTTAAAAATGACTAATTACAGCTTAGTCAATTCAACGATGTTATGCTGAATGACGGCTATAAATCCATGTCTGTAAGAATAGCTCTTGTAATAGCCCGGATACCATCACGACAGAAAGCGTAGATAAGAGCAATATGCTGTCTTACCTTCCAGCTAAACTGGGTCAATGCGGTCAAAACCATGGTGCCGGCCGGAAGAGTCTTGTCATTCAAACATAAAACCTTCAGCTCCGCATCCTTTAACAGCAGAAAAAGCACTTCACTCTCTCCTGCCTCGCGCGCCCAACAAAAAGATATATAAGATCAGCTCTCGCGGCATCTTGATGCTAGCACTCCATCCTCATCTGCTGCAGCTTCTCCAGAAGAAAGCTCCCGTCCCTCCCTATTCTCAACTGATTGAATATTGTCAACATATTTCTGGTCAATCTAGAAATCTCTAATCTCAAAGATGAAAGCAAGGGTTACAGTCTAGTTCAATACAAAAACGACTCATTGCACCTCTTATATTTTCCGTGCACAAGACTTCACAAGCAGCCCAATTTACACAATTCGATGTATGCACAAATCAGGCTGTCTGGGACGTGCTTTTAGGATCACAACAAAATTGAAGAACTCTTACCAACTGGCGTTTTGGAACCAACACAGCCCATTTTCGCTTCTTAGACGAGTAGCCTAACCCACACCCGTTTTCTTTCTGCAAAAACGACCTGAGCGTACCTTATAGATCGGAAGTCTCTCTCTCCCGGGAGTCTTCTCTGGGTTCCGCAAGGATACCGCGTGCTGCTCAGACCCCTCGAGTGACGCCGAGGGCGGGGAAAAGTCCAGCACGTTCGTCCCCGTTTTCACTTGCTTTTTGTTACTGCTTTGCTTGCTTGCAAGTTCTGCATTTTCATCATGGCTTCTGTGTAGTCTTTGTGCAGTTTTATTATTACAAAATTAATCTACCTGTTTGTAGCCTAACCGAACCCCTCTCTCCCTATGTCACTGAGGGAAGGAGCGATGCTGGTGTTTCAGCACCACCGCGGCTGGACAGCGCACGTCTGCTTGGGCTACGAGGCGGCGGCAGCAGCATTGGCTTTACGCTCCGCTGGTGGGGGTTCCCCCCTCGTCGTCACACGCCAGTGAAATCCATACACCAGCAAGGGGTCGCCCCGCGTTCTTCGTGTAGCTCTAGCCTACTAGCGTCACTTGGCCTTGGCTAGCAGAATAGTTGCAGGTTGCATTAGTATAAAAATCCGAAAACTGACTTTATACACAAGGCCGAGTTTCCACCTCCCTTTTCGCTCTACTGGACGCGGAAAGAGAGCTGATTGGAGGATGTCACCGTGGAAGGACCAGCGCATTTCAGAAAGGGGAGGGGGTAGAAGTGGAGAAAGAAATAGTTCGGAATTTATGTTCTCAATTGAAAATTGCGTTTCTCAGCAGATGCGATTTTAGTGAGGGCCGATGAAAGCCCACTGAGATAACTTATTACAATTTGTTCAACTGATCTAAATCACCTCCTGTGGGTAGGGTCTAGTTAAATATGCAAGGCCTGATTAAAACTTTACAGGCATAGCTTTTAAAGATTAAAGCTTATATTTAACGGCCTTGCAAAATGCAACACTGAAACACTTTGCATTTCACGAAAGAATCCGGAATCAGGAGTACGTTTTGGTTATTCTCGTATTTGTGCCGACATCTTAGGGACAAGGACCACTCTCCCCCCTATTTGGTTATTCAGTGTGTGGAAAGTTAAATACATAGCTACGGCCAGTCGGCAGGTGGTCAAGACCATACATAGACAGGCTATCAGTCAATAACATTTACTTATAAAGCTATTTTTACAACAGCAGTTGTCACAAAGTGCTTATACAGAAACCGTGCCTAAAACCCCAGAGAGCAATGCAGATGTAGAAGCCCCGTGGCTAGGAAATACTCCCTAGAAAGGCAGTAACCTTAGCTATGTGCTTTGCATATTGCTTAGCCTATAGACCATACTTAGCCTTGCCTTATACTAGGCAATGGGATATAAGTGACACGACGCACAAAGCATTTAAAAAAAGTAGGCCTGCATGCATTGTAACATCTCCAGTCCTCTTCTCTCTTAAACGCCCACCATGACGCTAAACATAGCTCGCTCGAGCTGCTGCTGACCCACGTACCCACTTCTTCTAATGCGCCTGCCTGACATGATCGTTTCACAGAAAGCGTTCGTATGAGGTGCAGCTCCTACCAGGGATCTAAAGGGGTGAAAAGTAAAAAATTACCCAGATAAATGCGCGGTGTTTCGATGGAAATGAGAAAATAACGCAGTGAAGCTCCACAACCTTCGGGTCTGTGACTTAATCAGGCCTGAGTAATGAGGAAACATCATATGTGATACTATAGTGTATTGGACAGAAGTATTGATGTGAGAAGTCATGCATGGCAGGAAGGGAGGACACAGTAATGATATTTCGCTCTGTATCTCTAATATATGGCCTACTAATTTTCTCTCACTCACGTACTCGCACAATTTGCAGGGGCATTTGGAAAGCTTTGTTGGAGGGGTTCTAATAGACGTATCAGGATGACTAAAACAACAGCAGCAGGTGCATGGCTAGCCTACTTAGGCATCGCGCTGTGGTGGTCTACCTCTCTGCCCTTCTCGCTCTGGAAGGGAGGAAACGTTTGCGATCGTTTATTTAAAAAATCACTAGCTCTAGCCAGGTGAAACCTCTCTCACAGTTATTATGGACAGCCAACGTGGTGCGGTGGAATTGAGCTAAAAGCGGTCAAAATAGGCGTACATACTCAGATTCCACCTGTGGCAGTTATACCAATACTAAAGTGTTTACAGCACCGCTGTAATTAGAGCAGTACAAATACATGTTTTGTCATACCCGTGGTATACAGCATTAAGGCCTCGAACCACCCAGTTTATGATATGATTTTAGTGGCAAAGCAGAATACAAAAATAAAATTGAGGCACACTCCCAGCCGCAAGTCCAATAGGTATATCATCTGGCGTGTTGATGCCCTCTGTAGGATATCCATAGACAGAATGGTTTTGCAGTGCATGGTGATCAAACAGGTTTCCTGTTATATTCATCAGAGGTGTAGGGTGGGTGAAGTCTGTGAATATAACAAATATATCATTATACAGATGATTAACAAAACGTGTACGACAGTAGTCATATCTTGTTTTTTTGTGGTAAAAAGTATGTGACTGAAAAAACTTCACTTTTGACAGGTTTTCATAGAAATACCTCGTCCATAATGTAGAGACCTCTGGGATCTTCATTGAATAGGTCAGGGAGGAGGAAGATGGCTGCTGTGACTGATTCCTATAAGGTTTTAGAGAAGCCATTCATTCAAATTAATTGTAGATTATATATGTGATCTGCATAGATTTATGAGACAACCAATACCAATTGTATTACAATTACATATTTAATCATATTCAGAGACACATTTTTCCAGTCTGGTGATACATGGATAGTCAGGTTCCACTAGCCTTATCAACTTGACAGTGTCCATTGTGTGCCTCCTCGTCAGAATACCTGCAGACACACACAAATAAGTCAGCAGTTCAGTCATCTGTGCCCAATGCACCTATTTCTTTAACATATTCTTACCTCTGTTAAACAATATCCATTGACTTGTGTCCATTTTCAGAATGTTTTAATAGGGAGAAAGTGTGAAATAAGACCACAATTAATATGAAAAGATAGATGGTATCATCAAAAACAATATCATTTTAGATCATAAAAGGAGAAACCTTACCTTAACTGAAAAATGGAAAGATCTCAATTTAAGTGCCTGCACCTGCTGTCTTCTCAAATCCAAATAAAAATATTTCAGTTGGGCAGTTAGGTTCCTGCAAGAACCTTGTTGAACCCCTGTTTTTTTGAGTGTAGACGGCTTGTTGTATATTTTTTCCTCTATAGCCCCTTCACCCTTCTCTGATACCCTACCTGTCCAATACCTTACACCCACCGTTGCGCGATCTGTCTCGATATCGTAACATCAAATTTGCAGAAACCTGAAGTTCACACACACACACACACACACACACACACACACACACACACACACACACACACACACACACACACGCACACGCACACGCCGCAGAGCTGATTTATTTGTGTTCTAGCGGCACCAAAAGGCCGTATTGTGTAACAACACCTGAGTCAAGAGAAGGCCTGTTGCGCGGTGCAGCGGAGTGATGCAGCATGAAGCCAGACGCACAAAATAGATTTTTGCAAATTGCTATATTGCAATTAATAGCTCTGAGATCCAACTAACTATTTTAATAAACTCAATCAATTGTCTAGGCTTGGCTGAGATAGCAGTACACAGTAGGCTAACGTAACACAAAACACAAGTAGTCTACAGATTCATTTCCATTGTGGTCCTCCTATTTGTTCGACAAGTAGTCTACGCGGATGGTGGATTATACAATTACAATGGCAATAGTTTGAAGGGTGTCTACAACTACAAGGAAATGACCTGATGCTTTAAAAATAAGAGAAAATTGGGTGCAAGGAGGGTCCGTACACTCGTAATAGCCAAATTCTGCAACAGCTGTGCAAAATAATTACCATAATCTGTCATTATGCGACGGAAATAGGTGATCTTTAAATATTGTGCATTATTAATGGCCTGCTGTAGTAATGTCATCAAACACTTGGCGCCCTCGATCCTCAATTAGCGACGCAGATATTAGAATAGGAGATCAAACGGCTTTGGCCGCCAGGAGGGAACTAGTCATTCCCCAATCCTAATCCTTCTATGGTTTCCTCACACTGCTAAATAGGCCTACAGCACTTTTCCTCTGACTAACCAACGTGTTATTATTGACTCGGGGCTGAAATGAAGACAAAGTTGGCAGAACGGTCATCTTCTAGTCCATATACTTTTTATTAGCAGCAAATATATTATTTATTTAAATAAACATATACAAATGTGAGTATTCTCATAATTTACAATCATTTGACAAAATCATATTGTTAAAGAGCACATGTATTTGTTTAAGACGAGTAGCAAAACAGATGGATCCCTTTTATTCTACTTTCATTCTCTTACTCTCCCTCCCACTTCTCCACCTCCACCAGTCTCTCATTGCAGCAGTGCAGCCAGTAGGGCAGTAATGAGAGAGATGGAGGGTACCTGGGATGGTGCACTGTTCCTATCATCAGCAGTAGTAGTGATGAGGATCCTGTTGGTGTGTTGAGGTCTACCTTCACAGTGCCTGAGGTCCCATCCCACACAGCCAGTGTAAGCCATGGCATGGGCCAGGTAACTTTGCTCCTGGACCCAGTGGAAGAGGTGGGCCATGGGGATGCGGGCCAGTACCACCACGTCCTCCCCACCATGGGTCTCAGTGTCCAGGGGCACTGCAGACAGCTGCATGTAGTCCTTCCACTCTGACCAAGAGAAAGAGAGGGGGAGGAGAGGAGAGAGATTAATAAATACAGTGCCTTGCGAAAGTATTCGGCCCCCTTGAACTTTGCGACCTTTTGCCACATTTCAGGTTTCAAACATAAAGATATAAAACTGTATTTTTTTTGTGAAGAATCAACAACAAGTGGGACACAATCATGAAGTGGAACGACATTTATTGGATATTTCAAACTTTTTTAACAAATCAAAAACTGAAAAATTGGGCGTGCAAAATTATTCAGCCCCCTTAAGTTAATACTTTGTAGCGCCACCTTTTGCTGTGATTACAGCTGTAAGTCGCTTGGGGTATGTCTCTATCAGTTTTGCACATCGAGAGACTGACATTTTTTCCCATTCCTCCTTGCAAAACAGCTCGAGCTCAGTGAGGTTGGATGGAGAACATTTGTGAACAGCAGTTTTCAGTTCTTTCCACAGATTCTCGATTGGATTCAGGTCTGGACTTTGACTTGGCCATTCTAACACCTGGATATGTTTATTTTTTAACCATTCCATTGTAGATTTTGCTTTATGTTTTGGAACATTGTCTTGTTGGAAGACAAATCTCCGTCCCAGTCTCAGGTCTTTTGCAGACTCCATCAGGTTTTCTTCCAGAATGGTCCTGTATTTGGCTCCATCCATCTTCCCATCAATTTTAACCATCTTCCCTGTCCCTGCTGAAGAAAAGCAGGCCCAAACCATGATGCTGCCACCACCATGTTTGACAGTGGGGATGGTGTGTTGCTTTTACGCCAAACATAACGTGTTGCATTGTTGCCAAAAAGTTCAATTTTGGTTTCATCTGACCAGAGCACCTTCTTCCACATGTTTGGTGTGTCTCCCAGGTGGCTTGTGGCAAACTTTAAACGACACTTTTTATGGATATCTTTAAGAAATGGCTTTCTTCTTGCCACTCTTCCATAAAGGCCAGATTTGTGCAATATACGACTGATTGTTGTCCTATGGACAGAGTCTCCCACCTCAGCTGTAGATCTCTGCAGTTCATCCAGAGTGATCATGGGCCTCTTGGCTGCATCTCTGATCAGTCTTCTCCTTGTATGAGCTGAAAGTTTAGAGGGACGGCCAGGTCTTGGTAGATTTGCAGTGGTCCGATACTCCTTCCATTTCAATATTATCGCTTGCACAGTGCTCCTTGGGATGTTTAAAGCTTGGGAAATCTTTTTGTATCCAAATCCGGCTTTAAACTTCTTCACAACAGTATCTCGGACCTGCCTGGTGTGTTCCTTGTTCTTCATGATGCTCTCTGCGCTTTTGACGGACCTCTGAGACTATCACAGTGCAGGTGCATTTATACGGAGACTTGATTACACACAGGTGGATTGTATTTATCATCATTAGTCATTTAGGTCAACATTGGATCATTCAGAGATCCTCACTGAACTTCTGGAGAGAGTTTGCTGCACTGAAAGTAAAGGGGCTGAATAATTTTGCACGCCCAATTTTTCAGTTTTTGATTTGTTAAAAAAGTTTGAAATATCCAATAAATGTCGTTCCACTTCATGATTGTGTCCCACTTGTTGTTGATTCTTCACAAAAAAATACAGTTTTATATCTTTATGTTTGAAGCCTGAAATGTGGCAAAAGGTCGCAAAGTTCAAGGGGGCCGAATACTTTCGCAAGGCACTGTATGTGAATATGGACTGGAGAGATAAACATGCAGCAGGAGGAATATTTATAAAGAAGGCCAAAGGAGAAGGGATGATTGTACAGAGAGGAAAACTATACAAGAACAGATACTAGTTTTGATTTCTTACTTGTGTCCATTTTATGGCTGTCAGGGCGCTTGTTGTCTACGACTTTGTATCCAGGGCCATTTCCGTACATCACGGTTGTGTAAGGCAGCATATCCTTCCCATACAGAGGAGATTGCCCTGTGAAACACACACACAGCGGGGTTAATCACAATTTAAAGGTCTTACACACACACAGTGAGAGAGGAGCGTGTCCTGGGGGAGCTAGGGGCCAAGCAGGTTGTTGAGTCTTCAGATGAAGTACTAGACTCTCCAGCCCCTACTGATGAACTGCGCAGTGTTTCACTACTGCATTAATCACCAAGACCTGGGAGGCTGGACCACTGGGGAGCCATACACATACAGAGAGTGAGAGAGAGACAGGGCTGAACAATGGGGAGTCAGAGACAGAGAGAGACATAGAGAGACAGAGAGAGAGGGCTGAACAAAGGGGAGCCTCAGAGAGAGAGAGGGAGAGGTGGAAGGAGAAACGGAGGGAGGGAGGCCTGAATGCTGGCGAGCCTCAGAGGGAGTGATGGAGAGAGGGGGAGGTGGAAAGGGGAGGGAGAGAGAATGGGGAGGGAGAGGCAGAGGGGAGGGAGGGAAAGAGAGAAAGATCTAAGCTGTTTGTTTTCCTCTGTAATTGCAGGGGAGAGGAAATGTCAAAGTGCCAGTGGCGTCTCCCGGGCAGAGGCTGAGGCAGTCTAGTGGAGTACACCACCACCTCGGAGGTAAACATAGCTGTGAGGGGTGACACCTTGGGAAAGGGGGGGGGGGAGCAGACAGGGTTCTAGGCTATTTATTAAATATGTTTGCAGCTCCAGGTAGGCTACCTAAGTGGCAAATTGATTTGCAATGACTCCAGTTATATTGTCATTTCAACATACAGTACCAGTCAAAAGTTTGGACTCCTACTCATTCAAGGGTTTTTCTTTATTTGACTATTTTCTATAATAGTGAAGACAAAAACTATGAAATAACACATATGGAATCATGTAGTAACCAAGAAATCAAAATATATTTAATATTTGCGATTCTTCAAAGTAGCCAACCTTTGCCTTGATGACAGCTTTGCACACTCTTGGCATTCTCTCAACCAGCTTCATGAGGAATGCTTTTCCAACAGTCTTGACAGAGTTCCTACATATGCTGAGCACTTGTTGGCTGCTGTTCCTTCACTCTGCGGTCCAACTAATTTTTTATTTCACCTTCATTTAACCAGGTAGGCTAGTTGAGAACAAGTTCTCATTTACAACTGCGACCTGGCCAAGATAAAGCAAAGCAGTTCGACACATACAACAACACAGAGTTACACATGGAATAAACAAACATACAATCCAATAATACAGTAGAAAAAGTCGATATACAATGTGTGCAAATTAGGTAGGATAAGGGAGGGAAGGCATTAAATAGGCCATGGTGGTGAAGTAATGACAATATAGCAATTAAACACTGGAATGGTAAATGTGCAGAAGATGAATGTGCAAGTAGAGATACTGGGATGCAAAGGAGCAAGATAAATAAATAAATACAGTATGGGGATGAGGTAGTTGGATGGGCTATTTACAGATGGGCTATGTACAGGTGCAGTGATCTGTGAGCTGCTCTGACAGCTGGTGCTTAAAGCTAGTGAGGGAGAGATGAGTCTCCAGCTTCAGTGATTTTTGCAGTCCATGGTGACCAGTGAGCGGAGGTAAGGCGGGGCTTTACTTAGCAGAGACTTGTTGATGACCGGGAGCCAGTGGATTTGGCGGCGAGTGAAGCGAGGGCCAGCCATCGAGAGCATACAGGTCGCAGTGGTGGGTGGTATATAGGGCTTTGGTGATAACACGGAGAAGAGTCTGCCCTCGAATTGAACCCTGTGACACCTCATAGAGACTGCCAGAGGTCCGGCACACTGAACTCTATCAGAGAAGTAGTTGGTGAACCAGGCGTGGCAATCATTTCAGAAACCAAGGCTGTTGATTCTGCTGATAAGAATGTGGTGATTGACAGAGTCGAAGACCTTGGCCAGGTCGATGAATACGGCTGCACAGTAATGTCTCTTTTCGATGGCGGTTATGATATCGTTTAGGACCTTAAGCGAGGCTGAGGTGCACCCATGTCCAGCTCTGAAACCATATTGCATAGCGGAGAAGGTACGGTGGGATTTGAAATGGTTGGTAATCTGTCTGTTAACTTGGCTTTCGAAGACCTTAGAAAGTGGCTAGGAGGCTAGCAGATGGGCATTCAGGGGACGTCGCGGTGTAGGGGCCAGTTGAGTACCCCCCCCCCCCCCCCCCCCCCCCGAGCAGGTTATGTCGGTAGTCCAGTTGCGAAGGATCGGCGGAGTTCCGAGCCCCGTACCGGCAGTAGAAGGAGTGCGGGTATTGTAGCCCAGGAGTGGCAGATGGG
The DNA here is from genome assembly GCF_013265735.2 of Oncorhynchus mykiss. Taxonomy (NCBI): domain Eukaryota; kingdom Metazoa; phylum Chordata; class Actinopteri; order Salmoniformes; family Salmonidae; genus Oncorhynchus; species Oncorhynchus mykiss. The sequence continues at coordinate 26,944,074 of NC_048588.1, forward strand.
CCTCTTCAGCTCGCCGGGAGAATGGGTTTAGCATTGGCTAGCTCCAGGCTAATTGGTGCTTGCTTCGGGACAGACATTTGCCAGGAGTAGTCACTTGGATTGCATCTAGCTAGCTGCGATGATCCGGGTGAAAAGGTTCAGGGCATGCGGAAGGAATCTGGGGATATGGAGAGAAAATAGGTACAGTATGCTCTGGTTTGAGTCGCATTGTACAAACTCGCAAGAGCTTTCCGAGCTAAAGGTTAGCTGATGACCGCTAGCAGTGGTTAGCTGACTACTAGCTAGTAGCTACTGAGCTGGCTAGCTTCTGTTGGGAGATTCTGGTTCCGAAGTAAAGAAAAATACTTTAGAAAAAGCAGATCCACACCACATTGGGTGAGGCAGGTTGCAGGAGAATATTTTGAAGTTGAGGTTTAGAAAAATATAAAAAAGATATGCGAAGAAAAAGATATATACAGAGATATAAAAAATATATATATACAAAGATATATACATGGGACACGACAAGATGAATGAGAAAGACGTCTGACTGCTACTCCATCATCCCAAACCATCTTAATTGGGTTGAGGATAAGTGATTGTGGAGGCCAGGTCATCTGATGCAGCACTCCATCACTCTCCTTCTCGGTCAAATAGCCCTTACACAGCCTGGAGGTGTGTTTTCGGTCATTGTCCTGTTGACAAGCGCAAACCATACGGGATGGCGTATCGCTGCAGAATGCTTGCTGTGGTAGTCATGCTGGTTAAGTGTGCCTTGAATTCTAAACAAATCACTGACAGTGTCACCAGCAAAGGACCCCCACACCATCACACCTCCTCCTCCAAAAATCTCAAATTTGGACTCATCAGACCAACGGACAGATATCCACCGGTCTAATGTCCATTGCTGGTGTTCCTTGGCCAAAGCAAGTCTCTTCTTCTTGTCCTTTAGTAGTGGTTTCTTCGCAGCAATTTGACCATGAAGGCCTGACTCACGCAGTCTCCTCTGAACAGTTGATATTGAGATGTGTCCGTTACTTGAACTCTGTGAAACATTTATTTAGCCTGCAATCTGAGGCCGGTAACTCTAATGAACGTATCCTCTGCAGCAGAAGTAACTCTGGGTCTTTCCTGTGGTGGTCCGCATGAGAGACAGTTTCATCATAGTGCTTGATGGTTTTTGCGACTGCACTTGAAGAAACTCTCAAAGTTCTTGAAATTTTCCAGATTGACTGATCTTCATGTCTTAAAGTAATCATGGACTGTTGTTTCTCTTTACTTATATGAGCTGTTCTTGCCATAATATGGACTTGGTCTTTTACCAAATAGGGCTATCTTCTGTATACCACCCTACCTTGTCACTACACAAATGATTGGCTCAAACAAGGCACACCTGTTCATTGAAAAGCATTCCAGGTGACTACCTCACAAAGCTGGTTGAGAGAATGCCAAGAGCGTGCAAAGCTGTCATCAAGGCAAAGGGTGGCTACTTTGAAGAATCTAAAATATATTTTGAATTGTTTAACACTTTTGGTTACGACATGATTCCATATGTGTTATTTCATCGTTTTGATGTCTTCACTATTATTCTACAATGTAGAAAACAGTAAAAATAAAGAAAAACCCTTGAATGAATAGGTGTGACTGGTACTGTATTTATTGTATCAAATGTTCGGCTACAGTAACCTACAATGGCAGATAAATTAATAGCTTACTTGATGGCCAACAAATGCACCCTATCATTCTATACATTTAATCTAATTTCATTATGGACTTTTTTTCCATAACAGAAGCACGCCAGGGAGTTCCAAACCTTCCATTTCAAATTCCCACTCGCACAGCACTCCAGATCCTAGAACTGAGCATGAGTAAAACCCTTCGCTTCTTATGGATAACCATATCAAAAGTCAACATTAGAACAGTTGACTTTAGAACAATTTGCTCAGAGGTAGTTTAAAGAGCTGTAGTGGCCTTAAATAGTTTTCCAATACTTTCTCACCGTTCTATCAGTTCTAGCAGGTTAATATGTTGCAATTTAGAAGTAGCCCAAGTAGTCGTTTTCAAAGTATCCCAATTTGGCCGGAAAACTGCAGTCATGGCAACCCTGGGTGCAGAGCAGGAAGGTGGGGGGAGATCTGTCAGAATGAGGACGTTCCTGTCCACAGAGGAAGGGTGTGTGTATAAAGGGGGGAGAGATTCTTACTGCTTCACTACATAAGCACATTACTAAACTAATGCAACATGACTATTGATAATTTCATAAACTTAGCATGACCTGACCCAAACATCTAATCATGGAAGCACTGAAAACAGCTGACCAAACATCGCTTTAATTATAAAAAACACTGCAGTGGAAAAGCCCTATAATCAGAATGATGACTAAAATAACCAACACTAACTCTATGGGGAAAACAAACCATAATCCATGAAGAAAGTTGTTTTTGTGAGGTCGTTGCTTACCCAGAATGCTTTGGCCTCTGAAGGGGTATCCATTGAAGGTGAAGGCGTGGGAGTGGCCAGCTGTCAACAGGGTGAGAGTTTCCTCCTCATTGGTCAGCTCCAGGCCCTTGGCGACGTCGTTGTCAAAGGCAACCGTCTCGTGCAAGGCTCTGCTGGCATGGTGGCCCTGGTCGATACGCCCACGTGACACACAGAGAGAAAGAGAAGGATGAAGTTACCCATAAACACTGATCTCAGCTCAGGATTGTGGTGTCATCTCTAATGATTTAAGGTTAAGATTGGGGGAAGCTAAGCTGACCGTAGGTCTGTGTGTAAGGGACAAGGAGTAAAGTTGAAATTACTCTACTACAAGTGTAACTTAGCCAAGTAAAACCAACCTAGCTCCTGTTCTCCTCATCAGTGCAGTCAGAAAGTGGAGAGGAGTTGGGCTAATATGTTGGATCCCCAGGGAGCAGGAGAAGAGGGTACGGTGCACCATATGCCCAGCTCTATTTAAAGCCTGCTGCGATGTGTTATTTAAAACTCATTGTTGAAGATGCAAGACGCTCAACAGCACAATCAGGTCCCAGGATGGTGTCTCAGATTGAAGGTAGGATGGATGAGGGCCTGGGCCCAAGAGCCACCGCTGTAGAACAGTAATATGTCGCATCCCAACATAATGTTCCCCCTCCTTACACTGCGGCAAACACATGCAGATCCTGCTACAGTCTGCAGATACATGTAGTGTACTGCAGTCCCTAACTGTCTTGCTGAGAGGCACACAGCATCAGCACCGCAACTAACTACCCTCTATATTGACGCAAGATACAAAAACAAGGTTACACACACTTTGAAATCAATGCATCTTGGTGTTCAATTATATAAGCAAGTGGCGTGATTATTCGCTCAATAGATTGATTCCATTTTAACAAACAACCGTACACCCATTTCAAAGAGGAGCCTGTTGGGATTGGGTTGATGGATCGATTCATTGACTGACAGCTTGGTTAACCCTTTGCTCACCTTGCACCAGGAGGAAGAATCGCTTGGGGTTTTTGTTGAGGATGCGGATGGCGTTTCCTGTGGTCTCAGCAATGGACGGGTCCATGGTGGGGTCTCTCTCCACGTAAAAGTGCAGGTCACAGGGCTGCAGGGAACAGGGTTCATCAGGTAAGAAAAAAAGAGTGAGCTCGTACTCAGTGCGCTTCAGCCCGTGAAAATGATGTGTGATAAAAGGGGTCAGTATCATCTTAGTCAATGTTAACAATAAATATGTAGGCTAAGTGATGTAAGAATAGGTAAGGCAGGATGAGGTACTCTATTCCAAAGTGTAAGAAAGTGAAAGAACCAAGGACACTGCAGTGTCTATTGATATACAGTAAGCCTCAGCAGTACTGTTTGTTGTGACCTCCAAATACCCAGCTTTCCAGAATACTACAATTCTTTACTGCAGGAAGAGAGCAGAGCAGGGAGAGTAATAGTCACCCATAAGGTAGTCAGTGGTGTCAGGGTCCACAGCGTCAAAGTCTGTCCTGTTCCATTAGGACCGCAGATAGTTGTTTCCTACTTCGTTGATTTGGCAGATTCAGAAGAACTTGTGTAGCAAGGTGAGAGAGGAGGATGAACAGAGGAGTGAAATAAGAGAACTTAAGAGTTTAGAAGTTTAAGACAAGTAAGAGGAGATCAGAGGGAAGAGTAGGAGAAGAGCGAGATCAGGTGAGAAAGACAGGGTGGAGTGAGGAGATATGTTCTTGAAAGGAGAGAGTGAGAAGGTTTGAGAGGAGAGGGAAAGTAGAAACCAATGAAAGGAGTGCATATCATGAAAAACAAAACTCAGAAGAAAGTAATAGTGACTGTCTAGAAGTAAGTCGATGACTTACTGGTGACCATCCACTGTAAAGGTGTGTTGGACAGGTTTCTTACCTTTGGCTATGGTTGAAAGCAAAACTCCCAGCAGACACAGGGCCACGATGGACAGTTTCCATGATGATGTCTAAAGAGAAGACAGTTCTTCTCTCTGATCACCCCTCAGAGAAACAGAGGAATATATTCCAGCCCTCCCTGACCATCAGTCATTTGTAATGGCAGGTCATACAACTGACTGATACTGACCATAGGCCACACACCATTTAGTATCTTTGGGATCTCCCCACTGATTCTGGCCAACCAGTGGTTGGCAGCTTCAGCAATAGACCCACCAAACAAGAAGATATCCAATGTAGTGACTAAGAACCAACACCAGTGGTGACAGACAACCAACACCAGTGGTGACAGACAACCAACACCAGTGGTGACAGACAACCAACACCAGTGGTGACAGACAACCAACAACAGTGGTGACAGACAACCAACACCAGTGGTGACAGACAACCAACACCAGTGGTGACAGACAACCAACACCAGTGGTGACAGACAACCAACACCAGTGGTGACAGACAACCAACAACAGTGGTGACAGACAACCAACACCAGTGGTGACAGACAACCAACACCAGTGGTGACAGACAACCAACACCAGTGGTGACAGACAACCAACACCAGTGGTGACAGACAACCAACAACAGTGGTGACAGACAACCAACACCAGTGGTGACAGACAACCAACACCAGTGGTGACAGACAACCAACACCAGTGGTGACAGACAACCAACACCAGTGGTGACAGACAACCAACACCAGTGGTGACAGACAACCAACACCAGTGGTGACAGACAACAGCTCTGAATGATTGCTTTTATTTATGACTTTATTGATGAACAGACTGTAGCAGTTGATCAAAGGCACACTAACAGGGAATGTGTGGGAACAGAGCTTACACTAAACACACCATAAACACTGACCTTGGATCTGCCAATACAGTCGGGAACAAACACACAGATCATAAATGGGATCATAAATGGGATGATAAATTAGTAGATCATTAATAACCCAGTAGACTCATGGGGATAAAGGACTCATGATGACTTACATAATAGAGTCCAATGGGACTGGATGGATGAAGGGCTCTCCTCTGGGAGATAGCTGCCAAACACACACACCAGTTAATCATGCATGCATATAATTATGGCAACTTGTTTATGAACAGATTTTTACATATACTCCCACACACTCTCACTACACACACTTTCAACATAACAAGTCTTAACACTCAAATCACTCAAATCACACACACACATTTATGAAGCTGCACGCAGAGAGAAGCAGCCCTGAACTCAGTAGTGTGAGTAGTGAAAACAGCAGTGTGAGGGTGGTTTTGAGGGCAGGGTGTGTTGGCGCTGTGTTACTGCGGGGGGTGGGGGTGGGGTTACAGTGAGTGGCATGCGGGCCCAGGCAGGAGGCATGTGGCATCACATGAGCAATGTAGGTGCTATCGTTATTACAGTGCATTCAGAAAGTATTGAGACCCCTTAACTTTTTCCACATTTTGTTACGTGACAGACTCATTCTAAATTGGATTAAATAGTTTCCCCCCCCTCATCAATCTACAAACAATACCCCATAATGACAAAGTGAACAGGTTGCTAGAAATCTTTGGAAATGTATTGAAAATAAAAAACTGAACTATCACATTTACATAACTATTCAGACCCTTGACTCAGTACTTTGTTGAAGCACCCTTGGCAGCGATTACAGCCTTGTGTCTTCTTTGGTATGATGCTACAAGCTTGGCACACCTGTGTTTGGGGAGTTTCTCCCATTCTTCTCTGCAGATCCCCTCAAGCTCTGTCAGGTTGGATGGGGAGCGTCGCTGCACAGCTATTTTCAGGTCTCTCCAGAGAGGTTCAATCAGGTTCAATTCCAGGCTCTTGCTGGGCCACTGAAGGACATTTAGAAACTTGTCCGGAAGCCACTCCTGTGTGGTCTTGGCTGTGTGCTTAGGGTCGTTGTCCTGTTGGAAGGTGAAGCTTTGCCCAGGTCTGAGGTCCGGAGTGCTCTGGAACAAGTTTTCATCAATAATCTCTGTACTTTGCTCCATTCACCTTTCCCTCGATCCTGACTGTCTCCCTTTCCCTGCCGCTGAAAAACATCCCCACAGCATGATGCTGCCACCACCATGCTTCACCATAGGGATGGTGCCAGGTTTCCATCAGACATGACGCATGGAATTCAGGCCAAAGAGTTAAATATTGATTTCATCAGTCCAGAGAATCTTGTTTCTCATAGTCTAAGAGTCCTTTAGGTGACTTTTAGCAAACTCCAAGCGGGCTGTCATGTGCCTTTTACTGAGGAGTGGCTTCCATCTGGCCACTCTACCATTAAGGCCTGATTGATGGAGTGCTGCAAAGATGTTTGTCCTTATGGAAGGTCCCATCTCCACATAGGAACCCTGGAGCTCTGTCAGATTGACCATCGGGTTCTTGGTCACCTCCCTGATTGCTCAGTTTTGTCTTGGTCAGGCCAAACTTCTTCCATTTAAGAATGATGGAGGCCACTGTGTTCTTGGGGACCTTCAATGCTGCCGAAATGTTTTGGTACCGTTCCGCAGATCTGTGCCTCGACACAATCCTGTCTTGGAGCGTTACGGACAATTCCTTCAACCTCATGGCTTGGTTTTTGCTCTGACATGCACTGTCAACTGTGGGATCTTATATAGACAGGTGTGTGCCACTCCAAATTAAGTCCAATCTTTTGAATTTACCACAGGAGGACTCTAATCAAGTTGTAGAAACACCTCAAGGATGATCAATGGAAACAGGATGCCCCGGAGCTCAATTTCAAGTCTCATACCAAAAGGGCCTGAATACTTATGTAAATAAGATAAATATTTTTTTACCCTAACAACCTGTTCTCGCTTTGTCATTATGGGCTATTGTGTGTCAATTTATGAGGAAAAACATTTAATCAATTTTAGAATAAGGCCGCAACGTAGCAAAATGTGGAAAAAGTCAAGAGGTCTGAATACATTCTGAATGTACTGTAGCTGTGAGGAGTTGTGCCCACGGGCCCATGGCATACAGTACACTGCCACTGATTGACTGATTGAGTTACTGAATAAGTGGTTGGTTGACTGACTGGTTGGTTGGTTGACAGGCTGCTTACTCTTCACCAGTATAAAGAATCCCTTGGGTTTTTGTTGAGAATACTGTACAGAAGTCCCTGTACAGCTCAACATTCATGTCATTGGCAGCAGACAGCCCTGCAATACACAGGCAGAGGTATTATGCAGACTCACACTCATATCAATAGTGTGCAGTCACATAGATGGTATGATGGCTCCCTCTTGTGATTATGGAAGCAATGCACAAACCTGAATCAGCTGTGTAGTGCTAGGGTAAAAACCAAAACGTGCACCCGGGGGGGGACCACAGGACAGAGTTTGGAAACCCTGGCCTATGGACTAGGGTGCCATTTCAAACACAGACTGTCTTCCCCAGTGCCACATATACTGTACTGACCTGATAGGCCTCTGTTAGTTAGCCATCTTTGAAAACTGGGAGGAACCGGTTTATTGTGATTGATAAAAGGAGGCTAAAGATTAGACCAAGTCAGTAACTGAAGGATCAACATGTCAGCAAGGGAGAGAATGGTTCCTGTAACAGTCAGGCAAGATAAGCCGATAACAGAGAGAAACAAAATGGCCACCGGGATAAGGTTTCAGTGGTGTAAAATTACAGTGATTACATGAAAGAGTGCTCGGTTGTCTTCATTATAATTAGTGTATTGAAGAGGACACAAAGTGGAATGTTGTCATAAGTGGTGCATTGAAGACATGTAAAAAACCAAACTTATTTACATTAGTATTCAGTCCTTTATCATGAGACTCGAAATTGAACTCAGGTACATCCTGTTTCCATTGATCATCCTTGAGATGTTTCTACAACTTGATTGGAGTCCATGGTAAATTCAATTGACTGGATAGGATTTGGAGTGGCACACACCTGTCTATAAAATGGTCCCACAGTTGACAGTGCACGTCAGAGCAAAAACCAAGCCATAGGGTCGACAGAATTGTCCGTAGAGCTCTTTTCGGCAGCATTGAAGGTCCACAAGAACACAGTGGCCTCCATCATTTTTAAATGGAAGACGCTTGGAACCACCACAGCCCTTCCTAGAGCTGGCCGCCCGGCAAAACTGAGCAATCGGGGGAGAAGGTCCTTGGTCAGGGAGGTGATCAACAACCCGATATTAACTCTGATAGAACTCCAGAGTTCCTCTGTGGAGATGGAAGAACCTTCCAGAAGGACAACCATCTCTGCAGCACTCCACCAATCAGGCCTTTGTGGTAGAGTGGCCAGATGGAAGCAATTTCTCAGTAAAAGGCACATGACAGCACACTTGGAGTTTGCCATAAGACACCTAAAGGACTCAGACCATGAGAAACAATATGCTCTGGTTTGATAAAACCAAGATTGATCTCTTCGGCCTGAATGCCAAGCATTATGTCTGGATGAAACCTGGGACCGCTCATCACCTGGCCAATACCATCCCTATGGTGAAGCATGGTGGCGGCAGCGTCATGCTGTGGGGATGTTTTTCAGCGGCGGGGACTGGGAGACCAGTCAGGTTCGAGGGAAAGATGAATTTAACAAAGTACAGAGATCCTCGATGAAAACTTGTTCCAGAGCGTTCCGGACCTCAAATTGGGGTCAAGGTTCACCTTCCAACAGGACAACGACCCTAAGCGCACAGCCAAGACCACACAGGAGTGGCTTCGGGACAAGTCTCTGAATGTCCTTGAGTGGCCCAGCAAGAGCCTGGAATGAATCTGATCGAACCTCTCTGGAGACCTCAAAATAGCTGTGAAGCAACACTCCCCATCCAACCTGACAGAGCTTGAGAGGATCCGCAGAGAAGAATGGGAAAACTCTCCAAATACAGGTGTGCCAAGCTTGTAGCGTCATACCCAAGAAGACTTGAGGCTGTAATCACTGCCAAAGATGCTTCAGCAAAGTACTGAGTAAAGGGTCTGAATACTTATGTAAATGTGATATTTCATTTTTAATACATTTTCAAAACAATTTACCTGCTTTTGCTTTGTCAATATTGGGTGTAGATTGATGAGGAAAAACATTTTAATCCATTTTAGAACAAGGCTGTAATGTAACAAAATGTGGAGAAAGTGAAGGGGTCTGAATACTTTCCAAATGCACTGTAAGTAGTGTATTGAAGAGGGCATGAGGTTCAATGTCCTCATAAGTAGTGTATTGAAGAGGGCATGAGGTTAAAATGTCCTCATAAGTAGTGTATTGAAGAGGGCATGAGGTTAAAATGTCCTCATAAGTAGTGTATTGAAGAGGGCGTGAGGTTCAATGTCCTCATAAGTAGTGTATTGAAGAGGGCATGAGGTTAAAATGTCCTCATAAGTAGTGTATTGAAGAGGGCATGAGGTTAAAATGTCCTCATAAGTAGTGTATTGAAGAGGGCATGAGGTTCAATGTCCTCATAAGTAGTGTAATGAAGAGGGCATGAGGTTCAATGTCCTCATAAGTAGTGTATTGAAGAGGGCATGAGGTTCAATGTCCTCATAAGTAGTGTATTGAAGAGGGCATGAGGTTCAATGTCCTCATAAGTAGTGTATTGAAGAGGGCATGAGGTTCAATGTCCTCATAAGTAGTGTATTGAAGAGGGCATGAGGTTAAAATGTCCTCATAAGTAGTGTATTGAAGAGGGCATGAGGTTCAATGTCCTCATAAGTAGTGTATTGAAGAGGGCATGAGGTTCAATGTCCTCATAAGTAGTGTATTGAAGAGGGCATGAGGTTAAAATGTCCTCATAAGTAGTGTATTGAAGAGGGCATGAGGTTAAAATGTCCTCATAAGTAGTGTATTGAAGAGGGCGTGAGGTTGAATGCTGTCTTCATTATAGGTAGTGTATTGCAGATGTCATGAATTTGAATGTTTCCTATGGAAAGGGAATCTAGCTCTACGAGCTGCCAAATCTGCTCTGTCAACTATCTGGAGTGGTCCAAGGGTTAACAGACTAAACATGATTAAATATAGAGTGGCCGGGGACGATTTGTGCCTCCACTACCAAGGTAGAGGATGGATTTCTGTTGATCACAGAAGACAAAATTCTGCTATTCCACGGGGAGGCCATTTGATCATCAAATTGAAAGGCTTCAAATTAAGTGGATAGGAAGGGTTGTTGAATGTGTTGAAGGATGAAATAGTGTAAGCCTACTGTACTTCTATGTCAGGGATGTTATGGACCATCTGGTAGGCCAGGTCAGTACAGCCCTGTTGTCTGGCCTCGTCACTCACTGCACAAATACCGGCTCACAGTGGGCGTAACTCACCGTGGAGAGTTGTATCCTTTCAAAAAATCAACACTTACCTGAGTGGAGAGGAGTACTGGACATAAGGTCAGACAGGGAGGGATTGAGGGATGAGAGTAGAGAAAGGAGACCAACAGAAGCACAGCGTGTAGAAATGTAGCTCTATCAATCTTGCTCATAGTTAGATCCAAGATATGCTCACAGTTAGATCCAAGATATGCTCAGTTAGATCCAAGATATGCTCACAGTTGCAGTTTGAGTGAGTTTGTTACTTAGGACAGTCATGGTGGGATGTGGCTCGTGGTTGTACAGTACCTGCATCTGACCGAGCGCAGTATGGAGGTGACCTCATTGCTGTTACACTGTTTACAGACCGCCTTGGCACTCAGCCCTTCCAGGAACTTGGCCTGTGGCTGACACCTTTTCCACATCTGTCATTTTTTTATTTAACTAGGCAAGCCAGTTAAGGACAAATTCTAAGTTACAATGACAGCCTACCCCGGCCAAACTATAACGACACTGGGCCAATTGTGCACCACCCTATGTGACTCCCAATCATGGCTGGTTGTAATACAGCCTTGAATTGAACCAGGGTCTGTAGTGAAGCCCTCTAGCACAGAAATGCAGTGCCTTAGACATTCCATTACTAACTAGGGTATGAGAGTGCTTACATCTTAGCTTTTTTTAAATGATTGTTTAGTGAACCTAAATCTCAAAACCCCTACTTAACAATACATTCAAAACTACAGCCCCATCCCATTAACCAGGTCCTTCTCTCAGTCCCCCCCCCCCAAAATATTGACAAAAAAAATATTGACAAAAAAAAACACAGGCTCCTTTTCAGTGGTGGGCTGAGCCCCATCTACACAGATGGAACTTCTGCACGGTGGTGCCGCATTCTCGTATATAAATTGTGTCTCAGCCAATGCCCAGTCAGCTTACTCCTTCCACAAGACAATTAAGTACAATAGAGGCTTTGTTTCTTTGTATGGGGCAACCAAGTGAGGACATGTTGGGGCAAAACATTTTGAAATCTTCCCCTCTCTGGATACCTTAAAAATATATCCTCCCCAGTGTTCTTATTTGCAATGTTCTTTATTATATTGTCCAGTTTCGGATATGAAAAGGATGCATTCATTTACTTAATTAAATACTTCATCAAGTAAATCAAAAACGTATTTACAAAATATTCAATTAAGTTGCAATCAATGACTTCAGGTGGATAATTACAAGCACCTTCTGCTAACAGAGAAGAATATAAATACATAGAACTGCCACTGGTTCTGAAAAAAAAATACATGGCTTGACAATAGCACTTCTTTTTTTGAAAAATAAAAACCAAAACTCCTGAAATGCATTTCCACTAGGCCTTAGGATACGTACTGTGAACATTCTTTATCTTCTTGAAATTCTTTTTTAAAGTTGATTTCTATATATACACCTTTCAAGTTTTAAATTATGATTTTCTCTTTTAAAAAATCCCTATCCTTGCAAGGCCGTTCTCCCTTTCCAAACCCCCAGTCCAGGAGAAAAGAGGACAAATGGGGGTTGGCCGGCGTGGCCATGACGAAGCATTGTGACCCCCAGCAGCAAAAGGTCCTTGTCCAACACCCCCCACCCCCCTCGCCACCAATCCCAGGCCTTCCAGAGTCCATAGACATGAAGTTCAAAGGAGTCTCACAAAGACTGACTGGAACGTCCAAAGACCGTGAGCTCCAGAATGTCCACTTTTCTTTATATAGATTTTTATTTTCTATAAAAGAAACACTCCAATCAAAAAGAAAGAGCTAATCGCTGACAGAGTCATATAGAATCATACATATGACATGGCCATCATGCCTCATTCAACACAATATATGATGTAATCAAAAATATATATGAGCAGCCTTTAGTTCGTCGTCTGTTGGGGATTTTGTTTTATTGTTTTGCTAAACATCATGACGTGTTGCTACGGCAACGTGACGCCTTTAAAACAAGGGCTAAAACCTCAAAAAACACTGAAGTAAACAGCCATCCCTACCACTTGTTGTAAAGCTTATCATTCTCTCGCAATTAGTTTCTCAATTTAGTTCAAAGACATTCGGCAGCGCAAAAGAAAATAAAAGGGTTGCTTGTTTCGATATGTAGTAGAATCTCCCAGCTGATTATTTCCCTCACTTTTATTTTATTTTTTAATGCAGAAGGATTTTATTGATTCTAACAGCTCCATGCTCCTGAATAATTATCAACAGCATGTTGTCTTTCCTCCAAGTCCTCCCAGAGTCCAGGGGGTAGCGGTGAGCAGGTCCTAGCTGTTGTCAGACTCCTCGTCCTCGGCCTCACGGAGCCAGGTAAAGAAGGCAGTGACTGACTTCAGGGCCACACCCTTGCCCTGCATCTCAGCGGGGTCCTTGCTGGACTCCCACTTGTAGAAGGCCTGCTCTTTGATCACGTCTTCGTCGTACAGCGTGTCAAAGAACATCCGCAGCAGGTCTACAAGGAAAGAGGAAGAGAGCATGTCAACAATGTAAGAGAAAGGATTTCAATACACAATGTACACACAAATAACTCATCTAGGAGACAAATTGGTCAACCACACCCCTCTGTCAAATAACCCCTATGGAAAAAAGATAAAGGCTAACATTGGGAGACAAACAGGACAAATCTGAGTCTTCATGTAAAAAACTGCCAAAGAGATGTGACACAGAGGAGAGTGACTGAAGTCATTCTGTATCTCACTCACTGGCAGGCTGCTCCATCTCCACCATGAGGGCCTGCAAGGCGTAGAGAGCCTGTAGCTCCTTCTGCTCATCCTTCAGGTACTTGTGGAGCAGCTTGGCCCTCCGGGTGATCACCTTCGCATCCAACTTGTAAGGGTTCTCACCTGGGGGCAGAGATGGAGGGGTCAAAAACTATCTTTGCTAATTAAAAAAAAAAAATATTAGTCCACTATGTTTTGCATGTCAGCAGTCATGTTTTCAAGATATTAGACTTTCAAAAAGCAAAGTGTCACCGGCCACAACATCACGGTGATGCGTTTGGAGTGATCTGAACCACAATGTGCTGTGTTGGATATATTCCTTCTACCTTGTCCTTTCCAGCAACGGTACGGCCCTGCTAAGTTCTGTGAAAGGGGTATTCGAGTGGAAGAGTCCTGATAGTGTTGGATTGAGAGGTGGTAGCAATAAAGATAGGGAAACTCACACAGGATGGCCGACTGGCAGATGGCTGTCATGACTGCTCTGACAAACCCGTTGGAGGATATCTGTGTCTCGTCCAGGTTAGCCTAAAGAGGGAAGGCACAGTCACAACACATATCAGTGGGGTTGAGCAGTGGAATATACAGTAGGGACTAATATATATATATATAAAATAGTCTATATATATAATATATAAGAGTCTATTGGTAAAACTACTGCACAAGGAACCAATAGCAAAGCAAAATATTAATTGGGTGATGGGACACTCTCCCACTCACATCATACCTCGACCCAATCGTAGATCCTCTGGTTGTCAGCCTTGTCCTGTATGAGTCTGTCCAGCTGTTTGTTCAGCTCCTCTGAGCTCAGCTCTTTCTTACTGCTCTTCTCTGTCTCATCATCTCCTCCCAGGGTGAACTCCACATTCTGCATTCAGAGGGAACACACAGCAAGAGAGTGAAACTTCCCATCATTACTGTTAAGGGCTTTCCAGACAGGAGGCGATGGAGCGGAGCAAAGTTAGCCAAAATAGAGCAGATTCCTATTTTCTCCACCTCGGCTGAGCGGCTTTCACGTGCACAAGTACCGCAGATCACCAGGCCTAGAATAACGTTGCCTGCCTAGCTCCATTGAAAATGAATGGGCAACTCTGCTGCCGCTTCCTGTCTGGAAAGCCCTCAAAGCACTTTGGGAAACTGGATGCAAGTAAGACGAACACATTTGATTGATCTAAAAGGTAGACCCAGCCATATGACGTAGATGCAGAAAAGTCCCAGCTGTTTTGGTCCCCTGGCTATAATTCCCAGCTGTTTTGGTCCCCTAGCTGTAATTCCCAGCTGTTTTGGTCCCCTAGCTGTAATTGCCAGCTGTTTTGGTCCCCTGGCTGTAATTCCCAGCTGTTTTGGTCCACTGGCTCAGATACTGTGACTGTGTGAGAGCAAAGTTATTTTGCTGAGTCTACCTTTAATAATTGACTATTCTTTCATATTTGTCTCTCAGTGCAGTTTAAGGTCAATACTAAATGGTGCAGCTCCTTTCAATCCTTACAGGGTCATGATCTCTGACCGCTTACTTTTTCTGTCACAAACTTGTTGACGTCCTCATCCTCAGGCAGAAAGTCTTTCCAGCTAAGCCCCGCCTCCCTCCACATGGCGCCTGCCTTTTTACGGCTCTGAGGTAGACAGATACAAGTGGTTCCATTTCAAACACTTTGGATCCACAAACATGACATTTGCATTGGATTCAAACATCAAAGGTCATCTAGATGCCTGGATGGATAGTTATGAAAACAAAGCACCATCTCCTTTACAGGTTGGGTAGTGAGAGAACGTACCATTCCTCTGCAGAGTAGGGTGAGGATCTGAGCCAGCAGAACTCCAGCCGTCCCCTGAGGAACCAGGGGCTTGGATATCTCCCTGCAGAGTGATAGGTCAATTCTTAATATAGAGGATACTGACTGATTGAACAGAGTTATTAGTAGAGGCCTAGAATGAAGCCTGGGACTGACTTGAAGAGCGGTCCCATGGGGATGCCTCCTTCGTGGAGCATAGGGGTGATGAGCTCAGCCAGGTAGAGCCAGATGTGGGGGATGTCTATGGCCATGTCCTCTGCCACCTCCAGTATCTCCTGAAGCCTGTTGACACACACTCAAAATCAATCCCTCAGATTTATCAGACTTTATCTCGAAAATAAAAAAGTTGATATATTAGTGGTCCACTTCCACCCTTTTCACAATTTCAATGTTTCACAAGTCATTGGTATGCAGTGCTGTTCCACAGGTAGAAAACTCTGAGGTGACTGACCCTCTGTAGTACTGCTCTGTGGGCAGGGTGCCTGCCTTGTACAGCTGGTGCAGCAGCAGGCCGGTGCGTTCTCTGGCGATGGGGCTGCGCTCCAGAGTAGACTCCAGACCGCTCCTTACAAACACAAAGAGCAGCCGGGTGCTGTTCATCTCCACTACACACTGCAGCGCCTCCTATAGCGCCAGAGGGGAAACAAACAGGATTAAAAAGGTTAGTTTTACTCCTCTAAAGTAGGGCCGTGTTTCAGTAAAAACAGGTAAAACAGTTTGTTGTATATCCTTTACATGGTGTTATTGAACATGGCTTTCCATGTGGCCAACTAGCTACAGTATGTATCATTCAACTGTGTGACGTTGATATGGAGGTCCCACCAATGATCTGCATGGGTATAAGTGTGATGTACCTTCATGTCGTTGATGTGTAGGTCTCACCAATGATCTGCATGGGTATAAGTGTGATGTACCTTCATGTCGTTGATGTGTAGGTCTCACCAATGATCTGCATGGGTATAAGTGTGATGTACCTTCATGTCGTTGATGTGTAGGTACTCCTCTATGATAGCTGTGGCCTTCTTCTCCAGCTCTTCTTCCCTCAAGGAAGGTTTGGTCTGGGCAGGAGGTGTTGCAGCAGCTTCCCTCTTCACTGTGGCCCAAACAGAGAGAGAATGTCACACAGAAGTTACTCTCAAAATGTCTGCCTGAGAAATCCTTGCCTGACAAAGTTTTTCGTACCATTCTCTTTGCTCCTAGCTCGGTCTCTGGTGCCCCGGTCGTCGGTCATGCTGGCAACGCGGCGTATGGGATCAGAAGGGCCACGGTGCTCCTTCTCTCTGCGGTGCTCCTCCGTCTCCCTACTAAAGCTCCGCTTGGTGACCGGGTTCCTGTCGTCCCGCCGGCCGAAGCGGTCGTTGCTGCCACGGTCAAGACGTTCAAATTTGTCGCTGCCACGGTCCCGGCTCGAGCTGTTCCTGTTTGTGTTTAGGGGGGTAGACGCAAAGAGTCACAAGACCTTGATTCATATGAACCAATCAAACATTCTGCCCTGTGGTGATGTTCCAATTAAGTGATAATGCCCGAGAAGCCGGTGTTTGGAGTGTATATACACATGTATGTATAGAGACACATACAGTGCCTTGCGAAAGTATTCGGCCCCCTTGAACTTTGCGACCTTTTGCCACATTTCAGGCTTCAAACATAAAGATATAAAACTATTTTTTTGTGAAGAATCAACAACAAGTGGGACACAATCATGAAGTGGAACAACATTTATTGGATATTTCAAACTTTTTTAACAAATCAAAAACTGAAAAATTGGGCGTGCAAAATTATTCAGCCCCCTTAAGTTAATACTTTGTAGCGCCACCTTTTGCTGCGATTACAGCTGTAAGTCGCTTGGGGTATGTCTCTATCAGTTTTGCACATCGAGAGACTGAATTTTTTTCCCATTCCTCCTTGCAAAACAGCTCAAGCTCAGTGAGGTTGGATGGAGAGCATTTGTGAACAGCAGTTTTCAGTTCTTTCCACAGATTCTCGATTGGATTCAGGTCTGGACTTTGACTTGGCCATTCTAACACCTGGATATGTTTATGTTTGAACCATTCCATTGTAGATTTTGCTTTATGTTTTGGATCATTGTCTTGTTGGAAGACAAATCTCCGTCCCAGTCTCAGGTCTTTTGCAGACTCCATCAGGTTTTCTTCCAGAATGGTCCTGTATTTGGCTCCATCCATCTTCCCATCAATTTTAACCATCTTCCCTGTCCCCGCTGAAGAAAAGCAGGCCCAAACCATGATGCTGCCACCACCATGTTTGACAGTGGGGATGGTGTGTTCAGGGTGATGAGCTGTGTTGCTTTTACGCCAAACATAACGTTTTGCATTGTTGCCAAAAAGTTCAATTTTGGTTTCATCTGACCAGAGCACCTTCTTCCACGTTTGGTGTGTCTCCCAGGTGGCTTGTGGCAAACTTTAAACGACACTTTTTATGGATATCTTTAAGAAATGGCTTTCTTCTTGCCACTCTTCCATAAAGGCCAGATTTGTGCAACATACGACTGATTGTTGTCCTATGGACAGAGTCTCCCACCTCAGCTGTAGATCTCTGCAGTTCATCCAGAGTGATCATGGGCCTCTTGGCTGCATCTCTGATCAGTCTTCTCCTTGTATGAGCTGAAAGTTTAGAGGGACGGCCAGGTCTTGGTAAATTTGCAGTGGTCTGATACTCCTTCCATTTAAATATTATCGCTTGCACAGTGCTTCTTGGGATGTTTAAAGCTTGGGAAATCTTTTTGTATCCAAATCCGGCTTTACACTTCTTCACAACAGTATCTCGGACCTGCCTGGTGTGTTCCTTGTTCTTCATGATGCTCTCTGCGCTTTTAGCGGACCTCTGAGACTATCACAGTGCAGGTGCATTTATACGGAGACTTGATTACACACAGGTGGATTGTATTTATCATCATTAGTCATTTAGGTCAACATTGGATCATTCAGAGATCCTCACTGAACTTCTGGAGAGAGTTTGCTGCACTGAAAGTAAAGGGGCTGAATAATTTTGCACGCCCAGTTTTTGATTTGTTAAAAAAGTTTGAAATATCCAATAAATGTCGTTCCACTTCATGATTGTGTCCCACTTGTTGATTCTTCACAAAAAAATACATGTTTGAAGCCTGAAATGTGGCAAAAGGTCGCAAAGTTC
Organism: Oncorhynchus mykiss; assembly: GCF_013265735.2. Taxonomy (NCBI): domain Eukaryota; kingdom Metazoa; phylum Chordata; class Actinopteri; order Salmoniformes; family Salmonidae; genus Oncorhynchus; species Oncorhynchus mykiss. Next base: position 26,962,384 of record NC_048588.1, read on the forward strand.
AAGGGGGCCGAATACTTTCGCAAGGCACTGTATATGTATGTATATAGACACACAAAAAAAAAATATATATATATATACACACACACACACACATACATATACACACACACACATATAAACATATAGACACACATATAGACAGATGTATACATACCCATACACACACACACACGTATATATACACAATGTACAGAGACACAAATATATATCTATACACATTTCCATACATATATACACATACATAAATAGACAGACGTATACACACACACATACATACATACATACATACATACATACATACATATATATGTATATATTGTATACACACACACACACACACACACACACACACACACATATATATACACATATACATATATACACACATACACTGCTCAAAAAAATAAAGGGAACACTTAAACACAATGTAACGCCAAGTCAAATCACACTTCTGTGAAATCAAACTGTCCACTTCGGAAGCAACACTGATTGACAATAAATTTCACATGCTGTTGTGCAAATGGAATAGACAACAGGTGGAAATTATAGGCAATTAGCAAAACACCCCCAATAAAGGAGTGGTTCTGCAGGTGGTGACCACAGACCACTTCTCAGTTCCTATGCTTCCTGGCTGATGTTTTGGTCACTTTTGAATGCTGGCGGTGCTTTCACTCTAGTGGTAGCATGAGACGGAGTCTACAACCCACACAAGTGGCTCAGGTAGTGCAGCTCATCCAGGATGGCACATCAATGCAAGCTGTGGCAAGAAGGTTTGCTGTGTCTGTCAGCGTAGTGTCCAGAGCATGGAGGCGCTACCAGGAGACAGGCCAGTACATCAGGAGTCGTGGAGGAGGCCGTAGGAGGGCAACAACCCAGCAGCAGGACTGCTACCTCCAGCCTTTGTGCAAAGAGGAGCACTGCCAGAGCCCTGCAAAATGACCTCCAGCAGGCCACAAATGTGCATGTGTCTGCTCAAACGGTCAGAAACGGACTCCATGAGGGTGGTATGAGGGCCCAACGTCCACAGGTGGGGGTTGGGCTTACAGCCCAACACCGTGCAGGACGTTTGGCATTTGCCAGAGAACACCAAGATTGGCAAAGTCGCCACTGGCGCCCTGTGCTCTTCACAGATGAAAGCAGGTTCACACTGAGCACGTGACAAACGTGACAGAGTCTGGAGACGCCGTGGAGAACGTTCTGCTGCCCGCAACATCCTCCAGCATGACCGGTTTGGCGGTGGGTCAGTCATGGTGTGGGGTGGCATTTCTTTGGGGGGCCGCACAGCCCTCCATGTGCTCGCCAGAGGTAGCCTGACTGCCATTAGGTACCGAGATGAGATCCTCAGACCCCTTGTGAGACGATATGCTGGTGCGGTTGGCCCTGGGTTCCTCCTAATGCAAGACAATGCTAGACCTCATGTGGCAGGAGTGTGTCAGCAGTTCCTGCAAGAGGAAGGCATTGATGCTATGGACTGGCCCGCCCGTTCCCCAGAACTGAATCCAATTGAGCTCATCTGGGACAACATGTCTCGCTCCATCCACCAACACCACAGACTGTCCAGGAGTTGGCGGATGCTTTAGTCCAGGTCTGGGAGGAGATCCCTCAGGAGACCGTCCGCCACCTCTTCGGGAGCATGCCCAGGCGTTGTAGGGAGGTCATACAGGCAAGTGGAGGCCACACACACTACTGAGCCTAATTTTGACTTGTTTCAAGGACATTACATCAAAGTTGGATCAGCCAGTTTTCCACTTTAATTTTGAGTGTGACTCCAAATCCAGACCTCCATGGGTTGATAAATGTCCTTAAGTCAAAATGAGGCTCAGTAGTGTGTGTGGCCTCCACGTCCTGGACAGTCTGTGGTATGTTGCTGGTATTTTGGCCCATTCCTCCATGCAGATCTCCTCTAGAGAAGTGATGTTTTGGGGCTGTTGCTGGGCAACACAGACTTTCAACTCCCTCCAAAGATTTTCTATGGGGTTGAGATCTGGAGACTGGCTAGGCCACTCCAGGACCTTGAAATGGTTCTTTCGAAGCCACTCCTTCGTTGCCCGGACAGTGTGTTTGGGATCATTGTCGTAGTGAAAGACCCAGGCACGTTTCATCTTCAATGCCCTTGCTGATGGAAGGAGTTTCTCACTCAAAATCTCACGATACATGGCCCCATTCATTCTTTCCTTTACACGGATCAGTCGTCCTGGTCCCTTTACAGAAAAACAACCCCAAAGCATGATGTTTCCACCCCCATGCTTCACAGTAGGTATGGTGTTCTTTGGATGCTACTCAGCATTCTTTGTCCTCCAAACATGACGAGTTGAGTTTACCAAAAAGTCCTATTTTGGTTTCATCTGACCATATGACATTCTCCCAATCTTCTTCTGGATCATCCAAATGCTCTCTAGCAAACTTCAGATGGGCCTGGACATGTACTGGCTTAAGCAGGGGGACACATCTGGCACTGCAGGATTTGAGTCCCTGGCGGCGTAGTGTGTTACTGATGGTAGGCTTTGTTACTTTGGTCCCAGCTCTCTGCAGGTCATTCACTAGGCCCCGTGTGGTTCTGGGATTTTTGCTCACTGTTCTTGTGATCCTTTTGACCCCACAGGGTGAGATCTTGCGTGGAGCCCCAGATCGAGGGAGATTATCAGTGGTCTTGTATGTCTTCTATTTCCTAATTATTTCTCCCACAGTTGATTTCTTCAAACCAAGCTGCTTACCTATTGCAGATTCAGTCTTCCCAGCCTGGTGCAGGTCTACAATTTTGTTTCTGGTGTCCTTTGACAGCTCTTTGGTCTTGGCCATAGTGGAGTTTGGAGTGTGACTGTTTGAGGTTGTGGACAGGTGTCTTTTATACTGATAACAAGTTCAAACAGGTGCCATTAATACAGGTAACGAGTGGAGGACAGAGGAGCCTCTTAAAGAGGAAGTTACAGGTCTGTGAGAGCCAGAAATCTTGCTTGTTTGTAGGTGACCAAATACTTATTTTCCACCATAATTTGCAAATAAATTCATAAAAAAATCCTACAAATGTGATTTTCTGGATTTTTCTCATTTTGTCTGTCATAGTTGAAGTGTACCTATGATGAACATTACAGGCCTCATCTTTTTAAGTGGGAGAACTTGCACAATTGGTGGCTGACTAAATACTTTTTTGCCCCACTATACACACACACACACCCCGAGGGCCGTCAAACCGTGACATATCCTCCAAACAGCGGCTTTGAGGGCATTATTACTTTTATACCAAGGGTTACCAACATATTAAAATAATGATTGACATATTGTCATTAAAAACTTTATTTTGATTAATTTATTCATACCATTTCATCCTTCCACAAGATATAGTCCCGACGAAAATCTAGGGTTGCTAAAGACGCGACCCAGTCGTTCAGTATTTTTGTTCTGTATCTATGGACACGACCCAGTCATTCGTTCTAAATGTTCCATTGCCATGCTGGCTGGCAACATTCTTATCCCTTGCTTGCTAGCTAGCCAACTACGGCTAACTTACTCGTGTCAAAAAGTGCAGCCAGAATAAAATGTGAGATAATGTCTAGATACGTTTTATAGTGGAGATTACTTGGCTGGGCTGATAAGACAG